>NC_057804.1:327242417-327425377 GCF_018294505.1 Triticum aestivum | reverse complement strand
CCCCGACCCCGCCGGTGACCTTTACGGGTGCTCTGTGAGCCTAGATACCCCTCCTACCCTTCCTCTCTCGCCTCCGAGCCGTGTAGCCACCGCTCGAAGATCACCCGCACGCACCGCCGCGGATCTCGTCGCCGACGTGCTCCCGGCCATCCTCCGGCCAACTCACGGTGTCCAACGCACTCACCACGTTGCGTTGAGTCCAACCGTGCACTTCCCGCACCTCACCGCACACCCTAGCCCCGAGTTTGCCTTCACCCGAACTCCGGTGACCGCCTAGGTCGTCGCCGGCGCCAACTCCGGCCACCCCGACCCCAACTGACTCCACCAAAAGCCGCGGCTCGTCCTCAGCTCCACCCCGATGCCCTCCGCGACCCATTTGGTGGCCGGAACAGCCAAAACCACTTCCACCGCCGCGTCGGGCTCGCCGGCGGCTAAACGCCGATGCAGCCATTTTGACTTTGACCACGGGTGGGCCCTGGTTGACTCTGTTGAGTCAATGACAGGTGGGGCCCCCTTCTGCTAATTATCCAGATTAGTTTAAACTAAATTAAATTAGTTAATTATCCACTGACACCCTGGACCCACGCGTCAGGTTTGACCTGGACCGGGCCTGTTGACTTGCTGAGGTCAGCATGACCTCATGCTGACGCAGTAAACCTTTTCTGAAATTAAAATAAATCTAAAATGATTTATAAATTCCAGAAATTGTTGCAAACTTCAAAAATTCATATAAATTCAACCGTAGCTCCAAATCAAACAAATTATATATGAAAAATGATCAGAAAAATCCAATCTATCCATCTGTACTAGTTTCATGCATGTTTAAACAAACTAACTTGAGGTTTAGTGCAGAACAAGATAAAACACTTTAAAGGGCCATTTATGAGTTTGAAATTTGAATCTTTGGTTCAAATTGATTCAAACCCATCTGGTTTTAGTTGCATTAGCCCAACACACTCATATTGCCATGTTTCATGCATGCATCATATTGTCGCACATTGTTTGGTGATGGTTGTGTATCGGCGTTCTTCGCGGCAGGTTCTGCCTCTGAGGAGTACCGTGATTACCCTAGTGAAGAACCGTATCCGTGCATCGATCCATCAGGCAAGCAACCAACCATTTGATCATATTGATACAATCCCATGTTCTCGCTCTTGATCTCTTTTACTGCATTAAGACAACGCGTTTCAAACTGCTGTGTGCTACGGTAGTTGAACCCATTTCCTCTGCATGACCTGTCATTGCCACAGTAATTAGATGAAACCCACTAGCATGTGTAGGAATTGATTGAGCCATATGTATGTGTTGTTCCTACCTTGCTATGCCTGCTATGCTTAGTGTCGTGTCAGGTCTGGTTCATCTGGGTGATGGGCTGGAGTGAAATGATCATGTCGGTAATGAGAGTGATGTGGTGAACACGATTTGGTAAAGGTATCGATGAGAGGCCATGTAGGAGTACATGGTGGGTTGTTTCATTGAAGCCGACCTTAAGAACTGAGATCTGTATGCGTGATTTAAGATTCAGCTACTACCATGCATTGGGCCCTGAAATATGACCCCGCTCGACTTCTTATTCACCCTAGTCCTCTGTCCAGGAGTTGCAAGTAGTTTCTGCTGTTTGTAGCTTACAGGAGGCCGTGGACAGCGCTGACCCGCGGGGTGGGCTGTGATGCGGTAGGTACGTGGCACGGTGTATCGAATACCCGTTAGGTATCTCAGGAACCCTGTACACATCGTTCGGGGCCGTATGGGAAACCTCGGCCGGACTCCCTGCGGATGGAACCTGGATAGGCGATAAACCTGGACTAGAGACTTAGGTGTTTAGGTAGGTCGTGGTCTACACCCACGTCGGCTTTCGCTTGAAGTCTGCCGAGCACATGTCGTGTCTAGACGCTAAGTGGTGGAAACATGTATGAAGAAGTACACCCCTGCAGGGTTAACATGATCTATTCGAATAGCCGCGTCCGCGGTAAAGGACTACTTGGTTTCTTATACAGTTCATAGACAAGTGAATGGATACTACTAAAAATCTCAAGATAAGCATGAGTGCCGAGGATGGCTCTTCCGTAGGATGACGAAGGTGGATCCTCGGTGGTGTATTGAAGTGGTGAGTAGTGGACTCGTGTGCGCAAAACCATTTCAAGTTGGAGTCTCGTAGGGTAGTTTAGCCAAGAGTCAAAGCTGGCTTGCTGCAATAACTCCACCAACCCTTCTTGATAATGTGCATGTATGTAGGATCTGACGTAAGTCTTGCTGGGTACCTTTGTACTCATGTTGCTATAATTTACATTTTACAGAAGGCGCTGCAACCCCTTCTGATGGGTTCTTCGTAGACGTTGACATCGACGAGTAGACTAAGGCCTAGGTGGTAATCCTGAGCTTGTGAAAGTCCACGTAGTATAGCTAGGCTTTCCAAGCCTCTTTTATTTTACTAGTTGTCTGTACTCAGACAAGTTACTTCCGCTGCTGGTTTGTATGACTGTATGACTTGAATGCTGGGTCGTGTGACCCGTACTTGTATGTATGTTATGTATGGCTCTCTGAGCCTTTAAATAAAGTACTTGTGTTGTAGAGTCATGGTGTGATGCCTTGTTGTATTTGCACATATCGAGCATATTGTGTGTATGATTGAAATGCTTGGTATGTGTGGGATCTGACTATCTAGTTGTTTATCTTTAGTAGCCTCTCTTACCGGGAAATGTCTCCTAATGTTTCCATTGAGCCATGGTAGCTTGCTACTGCTCCGGAACACTTAGGCTGGCCGGCATATTTCCTTCTTCGTTCCTGTGTCTGTCCCTTCGGGGAAATGTCACACATTGAGTACCGGAGCCCTGTTAGCCCGCTACAGCCCGGTTTACCGGAGTCCTGCTAGCCCAGTGCTACAGCCCGGACCCACTTGCTGATGACCGACACGTTCGATGCTGGGTCATGGATGCCTGTCCCTGTAAGTCTGTGCCACTTTGGGTTTACGACTAGTCATGTCAGCCCGGGCTCCTTATCATATGGATGCTAGCGACATCATCATATACGTGAGCCAAAAGGCGCAAACGGTCCGAGGCAAAGGTAAGGCGACACCCGTGGGAATACCGTGCGTGAGGCCGCAAAGTGATATGAGGTGTTATAGGCTAGATCGATGTGACCTTGAGTCGGGGTCCTGACATCAGAACCCCCAGCCCCCTCTGAAACAACTAGGGTTTACTAAAAATAATTTCAATGAACCTGAAATGCCCTTCTAAAATGTCCATCATTTTTGTCCTGGTTCAGAACCTCTGCCAAAAGTGATGCACAGTTTTCTAGGTCATCCTAAGGTCTTTGAGTTAATTCATAATTATTTGAATTTGGGCATTTTAAATTTATAAAATATTTCAAATGCTCAAATATCTCCAAACTAAAATGTTTCATGTTGGAAATAATCCAACTATGGACCAGAAGCAGTTTGGTGATTTTAGGAGTTGCCTAAGTATTTTTAATAATTCAACAAACTTATAGAATAAATAAAAAACAGAAGAACAGGGGAAAAACTTACCTGGCGCCTTCTAACCGGCCCACCTGCCGGCCCAGCCCAGCTGCCGCGCCAGCGAGCTGCTTGGCTCGGCCAGGCAGGCAGGCAGGTGCTCGACGGCGAGCACCGCATGGGTGCCACGCACCTGCTCGCCGCCTCGCCGCTCCACTCGCCCGACTAACGACGTGGATCGCTCCCCCTCGCTCTCCCGAACCCCCCAGACACCTCCTCTCCTCTCCAGCTCCTCTCCCTCGCTCTCCCACGCCGTGGCCGATGCCACCGCCGCCGTGCCTACGCCGTAGATGCGCTGTCCGTCAACCCCACGCCGCGCCACCATGTCCACGAGCTCCGCCACCCTCCTCTCCTTTGAGCAAGCCGAGCCCCGTGTGCTCGTGTGGCCTGAGTCCACCGCACCGACCTCGCCCGAGTTCGCCGTCGCCGGAGATCCCCTTCAACACCGTCGCTGCATCAGCTCGTCCCCGACCCCGCCGGTGGCCTCTACGGGTGCTCTGTGAGCCTAGCTACCCCTCCTACCCTTCCTCTCTCGCCCCGAGCCGTGTAGCCACCGCACGAAGATCACCCGCACGCACTGCCACGGATCTCGTCGCCGACGTGCTCCCGGCCATCCTCCGGCCAACTCACGGTGTCCAACGCACTCACCACGTTGCGTTGAGTCCAACCGTGCACTCCCCGCACCTCACCGCACACCCTAGCCCCGAGTTCGCCTTCACCCGAACTCCGGTGCCCGCCTAGGTCGTCGCCGGCGCCAACTCCGGCCACCCCGACCTCAACTCGCTCCACCAAGAGCCGCAGTTCGTCCCCAGCTCCACGTAGATGCCTTCCGCGCCCCATTTGGTGGCCGGAACAGCCAAAACCACTTCCGCCGCCGCGTCGGGCTCGCCGGCGGCTAAACACCGGTGCAGCCGTTTTGACTTTGACCACGGCTGGGCCCTGGTTGACTCTGTTGAGTCAATGACAGGTGGGGCCCCCTTCTACTAATTATCCAGATTAGTTTAAACTAAATTAAATTAGTTAATTATCCACTAACACCCTGGACCCACTGGTCAGTTTGACCTGGGCCGGTCTGTTGACTTGCTGAGGTCAGCATGACCTCATGCTGACGCAGTAAACCTTTTCTGAAATTAAAATAAATCTAAAATGATTTATAAATTCCAGAAAATAACCCAAACTTTAAAAAATTCATATAAATTCAACCGTAGCTCCAAATCAAACAAGTTATATATGAAAAATGATCAGAAAAATCCAATCTATCCTTCTGTACTAGTTTCATGCATGTTTAAACAAGCTAACTTGAGGTTTAGTGCAGAACAAGATAAAACACTTTAAAGGGCCATTTATGAGTTTGAAATTTGAATCTTTGGTTCAAATTGATTCAAACCCATCTGGTTTTAGTTGCATTAGCCCAACACACTCATATTGCGATGTTTCATGCATGCATCATATTGTCGCACATTGTTTGGTGATGGTTGTGTATCGGTGTTCTTTGCGACAGGTTCTGCCTCCGAGGAGTACAATGATTACCCTAGCGAAGAACCATATCCGTGCATCGATCCATCAGGCAAGCAACCAACCATTTGATCATATTGATACAATCCCATGTTCTCGCTCTTGCTCTCTTTTACTGCATTAAGACAACGCGTTTCAAACTGCTGTGTGCTACGGTAGTTGAACCCATTTCCTCTGCATGACCTGTCATTGCCACAGTAATTAGATGAAACCCACTAGCATGTGTAGGAATTGATTGAGCCATATGTATGTGTTGTTCCTACCTTGCTATGCCTACAATGCTTAGAGTCGTGTCAGGTCTGGTTCATCTGGGTGATGGGCTAGAGTGAAATGATCATGTCGGTAATGAGAGTGATGTGGTGAACACTATTTGGTAAAGGTATCGATGAGAGGCCATGTAGGAGTACATGGTGGGTTGTTTCATTGAAGCCGACCTTAAGAACTGAGATCTGTATGCGTGATTTAAGATTCAGCTACTACCATGCATTGGGCCCTGAAATATGACCCCGCTCAACTTCTTATTCATCCTAGTCCTCAGTCCAGGAGTTGCAAGTAGTTTCTGGTGTTTGTAGCTTACTGGAGGCCGTGGACAGCGCTGACCGCGGGGTGGGCTATGATGCGGTAGGTACGTGGCACAGTGTACCGAATACCCGTTAGGTATCTCGGGAACCCTGTACACATCGTTCGGGGCCGTATGGGAAACCTTGGCCGAACTCCCTGCGGATGGAACCTGGATAGGCGATAAACCTGGACTAGAGACTTAGGTATTTAGGTAGGTCGTGGTCTACACCCACGTCGGCTTTCACTTGAAGTCTGCCGAGCACATGTCGTGTGCAGACGCTAAGTGGTGGAAACATGTATGAAGAAGTACACCCCTGCAGGGTTAACATGATCTATTCGAATAGCCGCGTCCGCGGTAAAGGACTACTTGGTTGCCTATACAGTTCATAGACAAGTAAACTGGAAACTACTAAAAGCCTCAAGATAAGCGTGAGTGCCGAGGATGGCTCCTCCATAGGAAGACGGAGGTGGATTCTCGGTAGTGTATTGAAGTGGTGAGTAGTGGACTCGTGTGCGCAAAACCATTTCAAGTTGGTGTCTCGTAAGTTAGCTTAGCCAAGAGTCAAAGCTGGCTTGCTGCAATAACTCCACCAACCCTTCTTGATAATGTGCATGTATGTAGGATCTGATGTAAGTCTTGCTGGGTACCTTTGTACTCATGTTGCTATAATTTACATTTTACAGAAGATACTGCAACCCCTTCTGATGGGTTCTTCATAGACATTGACATCGATGAGTAGACTGAGGCCCAGGTGGTAATCCTGAGCTTGTGAAGGACCACGTAGTATAGCTAGGCTTTCCAAGCCTCTTTTATTTTACTAGTTGTCTGTACTCAGACAAGTTACTTCTGCTGCTAGTTTGTATGACTGTATGACTTGAATGCTGGGTCATGTGACCCGTACTTATGTGTATGTTATGTATGGCTCTCTGAGCCTTAAATAAAGTACCTGTGTTGTAGAGTCGTGTTGTGATGCCTTGTTGTATTTGCACATATCGAGCATATTGTGTGTATGATTGAAATGCTTGGTATGTGTGGGATCTGACTATCTAGTTGTTTATCTTTAGTAGCCTCTCTTACCGGGAAATGTCTCCTAGTGTTTCCATTGAGCCATGGTAGCTTGCTACTGCTCCGGAACACTTAGGCTGGCCGACATGTGTCCTTCTTCGTTCCTGTGTCTGTCCCTTCGGGGAAATGTCACGCATTGAGTACCGGAGCCCTGTTAGCCCGCTACAGCCCGGTTTACCGGAGTCCTGCTAGCCCAGTGCTACAGCCCGGACCCACTTGCTGATGACCGACACGTTCGATGCTGGGTCATGGATGCCTGTCCCTGTAGGTCTGTGCCACTTTGGGTTTACAACTAGTCATGTCAGCCCGGACTCCTTATCATATGGATGCTAGCGACATCATCATATATGTGAGCCAAAAGGCGCAAACGGTCCCTGGCAAAGGTAAGGCGACACCCGTGGGAATACCGTGCGTGAGGCCACAAAGTGATATGAGGTGTTACAGGCTAGACTGATGTGACATTGAGTCGGGGTCCTGACAGCGTTGGTATCAGAGCCGGACTGCCTGTAGGTTCTCCAAGCCAAACTGGTCGATGTTGAGTCTAGAGATGCTTTAGTTATATGTTGGGGAATTGATTGTGGGATGGTACGTAAGGCTCTTTTTACTTCTTTACCTCATGGCATTCTGATCTGAGTCAGTCCATTCTTCTACCGGGGATTAAGGATTAGGATCTTCTCTCTCTATCAGGTTCACGTTTACTAATCAGTAGTACCTTATAGGTTTGATGACTACAAGCCTAGTTCAGTTCTACTACCTTGTTATGCTGATAAGTTGGACCCAGAACCTTGATAAGATATTGTTGAGTGTCTATGCAATTTTTTGATAAATGTCTCAAACCCTTCTTGAGCATTTACAGCCGTTATGCTGTCGAAATTTTGCTAGAAATTCTAATGCCTTTGCATTATGGTTGTGCTTTCAGATGGCCACTCGCGACCAAAATCAAGTGGTTTTTCTGACCCGATGCATTGGTGTGACCGGTCATACGGCCATGTTAGTCCGAGTGATGATCGAGACGGGTTACCGTTGGTATCCCGAATACACGGTCGAAGAGCAGTTTCGAGATATTAACCAAAGCCAGTATCTTTGCACCGTCCGGATATTTCCCTCTTATCCTGGTTCTACCGAGGCTCTTCACTGCTCCTATGGGCTCGGTTTTACTATTGAGATGGCCGTGCAAGATGCGGCTTATTCTATGATGACCATCATGCGAGTCAGGACTGGCCTGCTTCGCAACACCGACTTTCGGTATATGCCAGCTTCACTTCCTGGAGCGCACGGTTATCTCCGGGCTATCTATGCTGACTCCAGTCAGGAGGACTCACTAACTTGCACCACTGCTGAGTTGCTCGAGGATAAGGACCGAGAGAATCGGGCCTTGAGAATGGAGCTTTTCAACACCCGCGCCGATCATTGGGCCACCTTGACTCGGTTTGCACCGGCTGTGCAAGCTGGATGCATGGATATGAGAGATCTGTATCCTGTTAGGTCTGCTCTGCCGGGCATGATGGATTGGCGTGATGTGGGAGGCATCACCCCACCTCGTGGTCCTCGCAGGCCACCGTTTGTTGGTCCAAGACCTCACCCTAGCCCTTTTGGTCCACAGGCTCCTCAGGACCGTTTGTTTCCGGATGCTCACGTTGAACTTCCAGGCTATGGAGGAGACTTCTATGAGAACTACTATGGAGATGACTGAGATAGTAGTAGTTCCACTAGGTATTGTAATAGTTGTATTTCCACCGTCCTGCGTGACTTGTGGAATATGACTTAGCGTGTAGTAATTCCGGGGGTGTAGGAAAAATAATGTATAGGAGCTTGGGATGCCTCCGATGAGCTGTAATCCTCTTTTCACCGTAGTAGTACTTTGTTTGGTTCTGTACTAAACCTTGTATGGTGTGTATAACGATGGAATAAATGAAGTAGTTTCTGTATCTGCCATGTCATACGGATGATCATCTTGCATTCTGAGTTGTCCATTACATTCTACATTCTATGTCGGAACCTTATCATTTTGGACTTAACCATTGTCTTGTTCTCCTAGGATGGTCAACACGCGCAATAACCCTGCTCCCCAAGAGCAGGCCGAAGGCAGTGAAGTCGGGAATGCAAATCTGCCTCACCCTCCCTCTCTGGCAGAAGTTATGCTAGAGGCTGAGAGAAACAAGCGGGAGACCAACCGTTTGTTGGAGCGTATTGAACAGAACACAACACACCATCAGAGGACTAACTTGGTGTCACTCAGTGATTTCATCAATTTACATCCACCTACCTTCCACCACTCCGTCGAGCCTCTCGACGCTGATGACTGGCTTCGCAGTATTACTCACAAACTGCGTTCTGCACTCGTAGCTGAGGCTGATAGGGTCACCTTTGCTGCATATCATCTCGAAGGCCCCGCCAGTCTGTGGTGGGAGAATTATGAAGCTATGCGCCCAGCGGGCCACGTCACTACTTGGGCTGAATTCAGCGAGGCTTTCCGTGAACATCACATTCCGGAGGGTCTCATGGACCGTAAACGTGAGGAGTTCTGTAGTTTCACTCAAGGTCGACTCTCTGTTGACGCTTACAGCAGGGAGTTTGGTAACCTTGCCCGTTATGCAACGGAGGAAGTTTCTACTGATGCCAAGAAGTAGGCAAGGTTCCGTAAGGGGCTTAGTCCTGAGCTCCGTCGTGACCTCCGTCTGCATGAGTGCACCTCTTTTCAGAAGCTTGTGAATAAAGCCATCAGTGCTGAGACGGGACAGACTGATTTCGACGCATCACGCAAGCATGGCCGTGACTTGGGTTCCTCATCCGGTGCTGGACCACAGAAGCGCCGTGTATGGGTGCCTAACACTGCCCTGCCACCCAGGTTTACACCGAGGCCATCCTATCAGGCGCCTCGCCCAACTCAGCAATATGCACCAGCCAAGCCCTATGGTGGTCCAACCAACAATGCTCCCCCACGCACCAGTTCCGTGACGTGCTTCAAGTGTGGGGAATCAGGCCACTATATGCGCGAGTGTTCCCAAACCAACCCCAACCAGACAGCAAAAACTGTTGGCTGCGGCAAGCCGACAGGGAAAGTGTTCTACGCCAAGCCGGCCACCACTGCCCGTGGCCATGTTAATTGTGTTTCTGCTGAAGAGGCTCAAGAAGATCCCAACGTCGTTCTCGGTACGCTCCTTGTTAATTGCCACCCGACATCTGTTCTTTTCGATACAGGAGCATCTCATTCATTTATATCTGAGAGCTATGCTCGTCTGCATAACACCACATTCTGTGAGATGCCCACCTCTATGGTAATTCAAACTCCGGGATCCAAATGGCAAACTTCTAGAGTAAGCCATGGAAATGAAATTCAAGTCGACAGACTTGTTTTTCTCGCATCTTTGATAGCCCTCAAATCTTCGGATATTAATATCATCTTGGGTATGGACTGGATGTCAGCCCATCATGCCAAAATTGATTGCTTCTCTAGGACTGTTCAACTCACCCATCCTTCGGGGAAGATAGTCAATGTCTTGACCCGAATAGCCAAGCTACAGTTATATTCTCTTAACGCCAGCCCTTTGCCAGACCTTGAGGACGTTCTGGTAGTCCGTGACTTTCCGGATGTCTTCCCAGAGGAATTGCCAGGTGTTCCACCTGACAGAGATGTCGAATTCGTGATAGATCTCATTCCAGGAACTGTCCCGATTTCGAGAAGACCCTACAAGATGGCACCTTTTGAACTAGCCGAGCTTAAGAAACAACTCGATGAGTCCTTGAAAAAGGGTTTCATCCGACCTAGTTCATCTCCTTGGGCTTGCCCCGTCCTCTTTGTCAAGAAGAAGGATGGTACGGACCGGATGGTTGTAGATTATCGACCTGTCAACTTGGTCACAATTAAGAACAAATATCCGCTCCCCAAGATCAACGACCTATATGATCAGCTCGCTGGATCCTCAATCTTCTCTAAAATGGATTTGAGGTTGGGCTACCATCAAATCAAAATCAGGAACGAGGACATTCCGAAAACGGCCTTTGTTACTCGTTATGGCCAATACGAGTACACCGTCATGTCCTTTGGTTTAACCAACGCTCCAGCCACCTTCTCTCGGTTGATGAACTCAATCTTCATGGAGTATTTGGATAAATTCGTCGTGGTTTACCTCGATGATATACTCATCTACTCCAAGAATGAGGAAGAACATGCCGAACACCTAAGGCTAGTGTTGAAGAAACTTCGAGAGCATCGCCTTTATGCCAAATTTTCTAAATGTGAATTCTGCTTGTCAGAAGTGACCTACCTTGGACATGTAATTTCTGGTAAAGGTATTGCTGTTAACCCTGAGCGAGTTCAAGCGTCCTTAATTGGACTCCACCTGAATCGGTCAAGCAAGTTCGGAGTTTCCTTGGCCTAGCGAGCTATTGTCGTCGCTTTGTAGAGAACTTCTCCAAAGTTGCAAAACCTGTAACCGAACTCCTCAAGAAAGATAAAAAGTTCGAGTGGACTCCACAATGTGAGCACAGCTTTCAGGAACTGAAAAGACGCCTGACATCTGCTCCCGTATTGGTACTGCCAGATTTCTCTAAGGACTTTGTTATCTACTGCGACGCCTCATGACAAGGACTAGGTTGCATTCTCATGCAAGATCGACACGTAATTGCTTACGCTTCACGGCAATTGCACCCACATGAGGAGAATTATCCTACTCATGATCTAGAGCTTGCAGTTGTAGTCTATGCACTTAAAACCTAGCGACATTACCTCGGTAATCGTTGCGAAATATTCACTGATCACCAAAGTCTGAAGTACATCTTCACCCAACCGGATTTGAATCTCAGGCAAAGACGTTGGGTCAAGTTGATCACAGATTTCGACTTAGGAATAACTTACACCCCAGGGAAAGCCAACGTCATGGCTGATGCGCTAAGTCGTAAATCTTATTGTAACAACCTGATGTTACAACAAAGTCAACCGCTTCTCCATGAGGAATTTCGGAAGCTTAACCTTCACATTGTTCCTCAAGGATTTCTTTCCACCTTGGTGGCAAAACCTACTCTTACGGATCAAATCATCGCTGCCCAAAAGCGAGATAAGGGAATATCTAAGATCAAGGAGAACATTGCTAGCGGAGGTGCTAGATGTTTCTCCACAAATGATCATGGTGTTGTGTACTTTGAGAACCGTTTAGTGGTTCCCAAGAACCAGCATCTACGGCAGTTGATCCTTAAGGAGGCTCATGAATCTCCTCTCACCATTCATCCCGGTAGTACCAAGATGTATCAGGACCTACGCCAGAGGTTCTGGTGGACTAGGATGAAGAGAGAAATTGCTCAGTATATTGCTAATTGCGACGTCTGCCGTCGTGTAAAAGCAGAGCATCAACGGCCTACTGGCACCCTTCAACCCCTAGCTATTCCTGAATGGAAATGGGATAAAATTGGTATGGACTTCATCACCGGTTTTCCCAGGACCAAGAGAGGGAATAATGCTATCTTTGTTGTTATCGATCGTCTTTCCAAAGTGCCCCATTTCCTGCCTGTTCGTGAGAGTATAACTGCTAGTCAGTTAGCAGACATGTACATCTCTCGAATAGTGTCTCTCCATGGTGTTCCTTTGGAAATTAACTCGGATCGAGGAAGTCTTTTCACCTCTCGATTTTGGGAAAGTTTCCAAAATGCTATGGGAACCCGCCTTTCTTTTAGTACCGCTTTCCACCCTCAATCAAGTGGTCAAGTGGAACGCGTCAACCAGATTCTAGAAGACATGCTTCGAGCCTCTGTTATCTCATTCAGAATGGATTGTGAGAAGTGCCTTCCATTTGCCGAATTCGCTTATAACAACAGCTATCAATCTAGCTTGGGTAAAGCCCCTTTTGAAGTTCTCTATGGACGAAGGTGTCGAACGCCTCTTAACTGGTCAGAGACCGGGGAAAGACAATTCTTTGGCCCGGACATGATCCAGGAAGCGGAAGAGCAAGTTCACATTGTTCGTGAAAAGTTGAAAACAGCCCAATCTCGTCAAAAGAGTCAATACGACCGAAAACATAAGGCTATGACTTTTGAGGTTGACGAGAAGGCTTACCTTCGGGTTACTCCTCTGAAGGGAACCCATCGCTTCGGTATCAAGGGCAAATTGGCTCCTCGTTACATTGGACCCTTTCGCATTCTCGCAAAACGAGGAGAAGTTGCCTACCAATTGGAACTATCTCCGCATCTCTCCAGAGTCCACGACGTCTTCCACGTTTCTCAACTCAGGCGTTGCTTCTCGGATCCTATCCGTGGAGTAGACCACGAAACGCTTGATCTCCAAGATAATCTCACGTATCAAGAGTACCCCGTTTGTATCCTCGATCAAGCTGAGCGTACCACTCGATGTCATAATATCAAGTTTCTCAAGGTTCAATGGTCGCACCATTCTAAGAATGAAGCAACTTGGGAAAGGGAGGATCATCTTCGACTCGAGTATCCCGCCTTCTTCTCGGAGGAACCCAAATCTCGGGACGAGATTCTTTTGAGTGGGGATGAGTTGTCACACCCTAGCTAGTTCATGCATTAGAGTGTTGCATCATTTTTATTCTTTCAATAGAAACCTGGAATGGGGATGTCAGAACCCCTAGCCCCCTCTGAAACAACTAGGGTTTACTAAAAATAATTTCAATGAACCTGAAATGCCCTTCTAAAATGTCCATCATTTTTGTCCTGGTTCAGAACCTCTGCCAAAAGTGATGCACAGTTTTCTAGGTCATCCTAAGGTCTTTGAGTTAATTCATAATTATTTGAATTTGGGCATTTTAAATTTATAAAATATTTCAAATGCTCAAATATCTCCAAACTAAAATGTTTCATGTTGGAAATAATCCAACTATGGACCAGAAGCAGTTTGGTGATTTTAGGAGTTGCCTAAGTATTTTTAATAATTCAACAAACTTACAGAATAAATAAAAAACAGAAGAACAGGGGAAAAACTTACCTGGCGCCTACTAACCGGCCCACCTGCCGGCCCAGCCCACCTGCCGCGCCAGCGAGCTGCTTGGCTCGGCCAGGCAGGCAGGCAGGTGCTCGACGGCGAGCACCGCATGGGTGCCACGCACCTGCTCGCCGCCTCGCCGCTCCACTCACCCGGCTAACGACGTGGATCGCTCCCCCTCGCTCTCCCGACCCCCCAGACACCTCCTCTCCTCTCTAGCTCCTCTCCCTCGCTCTCCCACGCCGTGGCCGACGCCACCGCCGCCGTGCCTACGCCGTAGACGCGCTCTCCGTCAACCCCACGCCGCGCCACCGTGTCCACGAGCTCCGCCACCCTCCTCTCCTTCGAGCAAGCCGAGCCCCGTGTGATCGTGTGGCCCGAGTCCATCGCACCAACCTCACCCGAGTTCGCCGTCGCCGGAGATCCCCTTCAACGCCGTCGCCGCATCAGCTCGTCCCCGACCCCGCCGGTGGCCTCTACGGGTGCTCTGTGAGCCTTGCTACCCCTCCTACCCTTCCTCTCTCTCCCTGAGCCGTGTAGCCACCGCACGAAGATCACCCGCACGCACCGCCGCGGATCTCGTCGCCGACGTGCTCCCGGCCATCCTCCGGCCAACTCACGGTGTCCAACGCACTCACCACGTTGCGTTGAGTCCAACCGTGCACTCCCCGCACCTCACCGCACACCGTAGCCCCGAGTTCGCCTTCACTCGAACTCCGGTGCCCGCCTAGGTCGTCGCCGGCGCCAACTCCGGCCACCCCGACCTCAACTCGCTCCACCAAGAGCTGCGGTTCGTCCCCAGCTCCACGTAGATGCCTTCCGCGCCCCATTTGGTGGCCAGAACGGCCAAAACCACTTCCGCCGCCGTGTCGGGCTCGCCGGCGGCTAAACGCCAGTGCAGCCGTTTTGACTTTGACCACGGGTGGGCCCTGGTTGACTCTGTTGAGTCAATGACAGGTGGGGCCCCCTTCTGCTAATTATCCAGATTAGTTTAAACTAAATTAAATTAGTTAATTATCCACTGACACCCTGGACCCACTGGTTAGTCTGACCTGGGCCGGTCTGTTGACTTGCTGAGGTCAGCATGACCTCATGCTGACACAGTAAACCTTTTCTGAAATTAAAATAAATCTAACATGATTTATAAATTCCAGAAAATAACCCAAACTTTAAAAAATTCATATAAATTCAACCGTACCTCCAAATCAAACAAGTTATATATGAAAAATGATCAGAAAAATCCAATCTATCCTTCTGTACTAGTTTCATGCATGTTTAAACAAGCTAACTTGAGGTTTAGTGCAGAACAAGATAAAACACTTTAAAGGGCCATTTATGAGTTTGAAATTTGAATCTTTGGTTCAAATTGATTCAAACCCATCTGGTTTTAGTTGCATTAGCCCAACACACTCATATTGCCATGTTTCATGCATGCATCATATTGTCGCACATTGTTTGGTGATGGTTGTGTATCGGTGTTCTTTGCGACAGGTTCTGCCTCCGAGGAGTACCGTGATTACCCTAGCGAAGAACCGTATCCGTGCATCGATCCATCAGGCAAGCAACCAACCATTTGATCATATCGATACAATCCCATGTTCTCGCTCTTGCTCTCTTTTACTGCATTAAGACAACGCGTTTCAAACTGCTGTGTGCTACGGTAGTTGAACCCATTTCCTCTGCATGACCTGTCATTGCCACAGTAATTAGATGAAACCCACTAGCATGTGTAGGAATTGATTGAGCCATATGTATGTGTTGTTCCTACCTTGCTATGCCTACTATGCTTAGAGTCGTGTCAGGTCTGGTTCATTTGGGTGATGGGCTAGAGTGAAATGATCATGTCGGTAATGAGAGTGATGTGGTGAACACGATTTGGTAAAGGTATCGATGAGAGGCCATGTAGGAGTACATGGTGGGTTGTTTCATTGAAGCCGACCTTAAGAACTGAGATCTGTATGCGTGATTTAAGATTCAGCTACTACCATGCATTGGGCCCTGAAATATGACCCCGCTCAACTTCTTATTCATCCTAGTCCTCTGTCCAGGAGTTGCAAGTAGTTTCTGGTGTTTGTAGCTTACTGGAGGCCGTGGACAGCGCTGACCGCGGGGTGGGCTGTGATGCGGTAGGTACGTGGCACGGTGTACCGAATACCCGTTAGGTATCTCGGGAACCCTGTACACATCGTTCGGGGCCGTATGGGAAACCTCGGCCAGACTCCCTGCGGATGGAACCTGGACAGGCGATAAACCTGGACTAGAGACTTAGGTGTTTAGGTAGGTCGTGTTCTACACCCACGTCGGCTTTTGCTTGAAGTCTGCCGAGCACATGTCGTGTGCAGACGCTAAGTGGTGGAAACATGTATGAAGAAGTACACCCCTGCAGGGTTAACATGATCTATTCAAATAGCCGCGTCCGCGGTAAAGGACTACTTGGTTGCCTATACAGTTCATAGACAAGTAAACTGGAAACTACTAAAAGCCTCAAGATAAGCGTGAGTGCCGAGGATGGCTCCTCCGTAGGAAGACGGAGGTGGATTCTCGGTAGTGTATTGAAGTGGTGAGTAGTGGACTCGTGTGCGCAAAACCATTTCAAGTTGGTGTCTCGTAAGTTAGCTTAGCCAAGAGTCAAAGCTGGCTTGCTGCAATAACTCCACCAACCCTTCTTGATATTGTGCATGTATGTAGGATCTGATGTAAGTCTTGCTGGGTACCTTTGTACTCATGTTGCTATAATTTACATTTTACAGAAGACGCTGCAACCCCTTCTGATGGGTTCTTCGTAGACATTGACATCGATGAGTAGACTGAGGCCCAGGTGGTAATCCTGAGCTTGTGAAGGACCACGTAGTATAGCTAGGCTTTCCAAGCCTCTTTTATTTTACTAGTTGTCTGTACTCAGACAAGTTACTTCCGCTGCTGGTTTGTATGACTGTATGAATTGAATGCTGGGTCGTGTGACCCGTACTTATGTGTATGTTATGTATGGCTCTCTGAGCCTTAAATAAAGTACTTGTGTTGTAGAGTCGTGTTGTGATGCCTTGTTGTATTTGCACATATCGAGCATATTGTGTGTATGATTGAAATGCTTGGTATGTGTGGGATCTGACTATCTAGTTGTTTATCTTTAGTAGCCTCTCTTACCGGGAAATGTCTCCTAGTGTTTCCATTGAGCCATGGTAGCTTGCTACTGCTCCGGAACACTTAGGCTGGCCGGCATGTGTCCTTCTTCGTTCCTGTGTCTGTCCCTTCGGGGAAATGTCACGCATTGAGTACCGGAGCCCTGTTAGCCCGCTATAGCCCGGTTTACCGGAGTCCTGCTAGCCCAGTGCTATAGCCCGGACCCACTTGCTGATGACCGACATGTTCGATGCTGGGTCATGGATGCCTGTCCCTGTAGGTCTGTGCCACTTTGGGTTTACAACTAGTCATGTCAGCCCAGACTCCTTATCATATGGATGCTAGCGACATCATCATATACGTGAGCCAAAAGGCGCAAACGGTCCCGGGCAAAGGTAAGGCGACACCCGTGGGAATACCGTGCGTGAGGCCGCAAAGTGATATGAGGTGTTACAGGCTAGACCGATGTGACATTGAGTCGGGGTCCTGACACGGTCATAACTCATGTTTTCCATTCTTGGTCGATTCAATCGCTGACCGACTGATATCTGCAAATCACAGTGCTGCTACTTCTGAGACTTTAGCCAGGCATGAGGATCAAGAAATGGAAGATGCTACGACTTCTCAGCCTGGTATGATCTGCGTGGTTTTGCTTTCGGTCGATTGAATCTTTATTTTTGATTTTGAACTTTTTCTGCAGCTCCGCCTAACGTTGTCATCAATCTTCCTGACGATGACGACGAAGCGCCACTGAGGCAGAGGAGGAGCAGGAAGGCGACTGTTGGCAAGGCTGCGTAGGTTACGTCAGCACCTGGACCACAGATTCCCGAGGGAGCAATGTTGCTCGGGCTACCGTGTACTTCGCGGAGCCGTTGACGGTTGCCCGCCCTTCGTCGTCGAGTGCTGACCCACCTTCTCTCTTCTCCACCTACCACGTCCTGGAGGACCAAGCAAGCGCTGCTAAGGAAGCCATATGCCAGGCCGGGATTATGATGGAGTAGGTGAAGGCGATCCGAACCGCTAGCCAAGCAGCTTATGACGCGAGCTCAGCTCTCCAGAGCAATGTCCAGGTTAGTTGAACACCAACTGGAAATCTTGATATTTGTCATGCACCCACTGGGTGTGTCAATTCTACAGTGGACTGCTGGCAGTCGACTATAGTCTTTGTGTCTTGAGATTTCTCACTTTACTTGTTTCACTCGACCATGGTCTAGTGGAACAATGAAACTGGTGGGGGCACGCTGAGTGCACCCACTGGGTGTAGTCCCCGAGACCGTGGTCGATTGCTGGCAATCGGCTATGGTCTTAAAATTTCTTCTTTTTTTTTTAGTTAACTGCTTCCGGCCGACTGATCGACTCTGAGTCTAGCTAATAGAACTAGTGGGGGCACGCTGAGTGCACCCACTGGGTGTAGTCCCCGAGACTACGGTTGAATGTTTTAGATTCATCTGTAGTCTTAGAAATAGTACGATTTTTCCTTTAGTCACTCGGAAGTGATCTGCCGCTGATGTTTGTCGACTGAACTTTCACAGAAATCTTGTGACCTTGTTTATCGTTATACCAAATTGGAGAACAAGTATATCCAGCTTGAGCTTGACCAAAAGCTTGTCCAAGAGAACTTCACGAAGGCGAAGGAGGAGGAAAAAGGTATGTTCGGTGAGAATCTTGACGACTGTCCTCGCCTCTTGCCTATCTCCGAATCTGATCTTATTGTGATTTTCGCAGAAAAACTGAGGGATGCTCTGAAGAAGAAGGACCTTGACCTTGCCGAGGCGCAGAAAACGGCCGCAGACAAGACTAGGCTTGCAGAAGAGAAGTTGGCTTCCGTCAACAAACTTGAAGAAGAAAATACTAATCTGAAAGCTGCTCTTGACATGGCCAACCAAGAAGTCACTCGACTAAAGAATGCCAATATGGTCCTTGACGACAAAGCTGGTGAACTGGCGGGAAAAAAGAATGACTTGGAGCTTTATCTGGGAGGACTCGCCAAAAAGCTATTCCTCATGCTCGAAGGTAACCTCTTATCTCCGATTGGTAGTTACTGACTTGCTGTAGGGGCGTTAGCTTATTCTTGAATCATGTCCACAGAATTCTGCCAAAACTTTCAAGAGGAGACTAGTCGAGCGGAGACTGGCTTGGATCCCATCAATTCTCCGGTGAAGGATGAAACTGCTATGAACGTGCTCCGCCTCGAGTCCCGCATCACTGCAGTGGTCGATTACCTTGCAAGGCTGAAGGCCGCGGTATCGCGCATCGACACATCGCTCTGGCCATAAAAACGCTTCAGAACAACCTTGAGTCGCTGATGACTCGACTGAACGAGATTCTGAGTCGAGTGCAAGAGTGGAAGAAGTCTTCTGCTAGGTGCGGTGCTGACGTCGCTCTGTCCTTGGTCCGCGTCCACTGCAAAGAAGCGAGAGAAGACAAGCTGGTGTCTCTCAAGGTGGCCAACATCAGGAAGCATGACTTCCGTTCTTTCATGGAGACCATCATCGCGGCTGCCACTCGGATCGCAGATGGGATCGACCTGGACGAGTTTGTTGCGCCTTCCAGCCCTCCGCAGGAGGGGTAAAAAACTTCTATGCTTGATGATTTGAATTTGCCTCGGAATGCCGAGTGATTTTTGTAACCGCCAAACTTTAACATGCTTGATGCCTGAGCACTTCTGGGTCTGTAGGGCGTTATCCGAACTTGATTTGCCGTTGAAATACATTTGCTTCTTTTGGATAACCATCTTCTTTGGGTTGGAATATATGCTAGCATCTGAAATGCTCTTTTGCAGGTAGGAGTGAAGCACAAATTGCAGTCGACTTGCGCTCGTCATGTTTGGGCGAGTGCTTGGTTGCAACCAAGCCTCCGAGTGAGGAACTTGTTCCCCACTCGGAAGGATTTCAGAAACTTAGGCGAGCACTGAGCTGCAGCTAAGCCCCCGAGTGGGAGGTCTGCTCTCCACTCGGTAGGAATTTAGAAACTTAGGCGAGCGCTGGGCTGCAGCTAAGCCCCCGAGTGGGAGGTTTGCTCTCCACTCGGCAGGATTTTAGAAACTTAGGCGAGCGCTGGGCTGCAGCTAAGCCCCCGAGTGGGAGGTTTGCTCTCCACTCGGCAGGATTTTAGAAACTTAGGCGAGCACTGGGTTGCAGCTAAGCCCCCGAGTGGGGGGTTTGCTCTCCACTCGGTAGGATTTTCGTGGCACGGTTTTGGAGAAGAAGGTAGCAGTCAACCTGCGCTTCGTCCTCCTTGCGAGACGCATGTTGTGCTTATGATGTAGCTCGGAAGGAGGAAGCGGGGGTCGACCTGCGCCTCGTCCTCCTTGCGAAGCGTACACTGTCTTTTATTCTTAGGCGAACACAAGGTTGCAGCTAAGTCTCCGAGTGGAAGACAGGCTTATCACTCGGTAGGATTTTCAAAAAACTTAGGCGAGCACTGGGCTGCAGCTAAGCCCCCGAGTGGAAGGCTGGCTTACCACTCGGTAGGATTTTGTTTACTTAGGCGAGTACTTGGACTGCATCTAATCCTCCGAGTGGGAGACTGGCTCACCACTCGGTAGGATTTTGTTTACTTAGGCGAGTACTTGGACTGCAGCTAAGCCTCCGAGTGGGAGACTGGCTCACCACTCGGTAGGATTTTGTTTACTTAGGCGAGTACCTGGACTGCATCTAAGCCTCCGAGTGGGAGACTGGCTCACCACTCGGTAGGATTTTGTTTTAACTTAGGCGAAACGGATTCGCAGCTAAGCCTCCAAGTGGAAGGCTGGCTTCCCACTCGGTAGAATTTTTTACAAGCTTAGGCGAAACGGGTTCGCAGCTAAGCCACCCACTGGGGGACAGATTTATGAGAGCAAAAGCAATAACAATCACTAAGAAAATTATGAAACTCTTGTCTTTGATGAATACACTACAGGAGTACTTTTATTACAACTCATCCGAGTGAAAAACTTAAGTATAAAAAGGGCGGAGTAAGTCCGCGTTCCATGCTCTGGGCTCGTCAATCTGGTGCTCGACATTGTAAAGGTGGTATGCCCCATTATGGAGAACTTTGGTGACGATGAAGGGACCTTCACAAGTAGGAGCAAGCTTGTGTGGTTTCTGCTGATCTACTCAGAGAACTAAATCTCCCTCCTGGAAAGCTCGACTCTTCACATTTCTGGCATGGAAGCGACACAAGTCCTGGTGGTAAATGGTCGATCGGATCAAGGCCATCTCTCTTTCTTCTTCTAGAAGGTCGACCGCGTCCTATCGGGCTTGCTCTGCTTCAGCTTCGGTGTACAGTTCGACTCGGGGTGCGTTGTGAAGCAGGTCACTCGGCAAGACTGCTTCAGCTCCGTAGACCAAGAACAACGGAGTCCTCCCAGTCGACCGGTTTGGCGTGGCGTTTCATTCGGAGTATAGTGCCAACTTTTTCTGGGTTAGCATCGATTCCCCGTTCGGAAACGAGAAAACCGAGTAACTTTCCGCCAGGAACTCCAAATGTGCATTTTGATGGATTAAGCTTGATATCATACCTCCTGAGGTTGGCAAATGTTTCAGCTAGGTCAGTCAGCAGGTCGGAACCTTTCCGTGACTTGACCACAATGTCATCCATGTATGCTTCCACATTCCGACTGATTTGAGTGAGCAAACACTTCTGAATCATCCTCATGAACGTGGCTCCGGCAGTCTTGAGGCCGTATGGCATGGTGACATAACAGAAGCACCCGAATGGGGTGATGAAAGCCGTTTTGATCTCATCGGGTCCAAACAGACGGATCTGATGGTACCCGGAATAAGCGTCCAAGAAAGAAAGTCGCTCACATCCTGCAGTCGAGTCGACTATTTGGTCGATGCGGGGAAGAGGAAAATGATCTTTCGGGCAGGCCCGATTGATATGCTTGAAATCGATGCACATGCAAAGAGAATTGTCCTTTTTGGGGACCATGATGACATTGGCGAGCCACTCGGAGTGGTAAATCTCTCGGATAAACTCTGCTGCTAGGAGACGAGCCACTTCTTCGCCAATGGCCTTTCTTTTCTGGACGGCGGACCGTCGCAGATGTTCCTTCACAGGTTTTGCCTTCGAGTCGACTCGTAGACGATGCTCAGCCAGTCCCCTGGGTACACCCGGCATGTCAGAAGGTTTCCATGCGAAGATGTCCCAGTTCTCACAGAGGAACTGGATGAGCGCTTCTTCCTATTTAGGGTCGAGTGTTGTGGAGATATGAGTCGGAGCAGCATTAGGGTCGGTCGGGTGGATGTGAACGGGTTTTGTCTCACCGGACGACTGAAAAGCTGATTCCGTAGCAGGCTTCTTGGCTCGCAACAAATCACTCGGGTCTGCATTCCTTTGGTGTTCTTGCCACTCTTCTGCCACCATCTGAGCATCGGCGATCTTTGAGCCTTTCTGGAAGCACTCTTCTGCCTTCTTGCGGTTACCAGTGACAGTGATCACGCCTTTAGGGCCAGGCATCTTTAGTTTGAGGTACACGTAACATGGTCGAGCCATAAAACGTGCATAAGCTGGCCTGCCCAAAATTGCATGATAGGCACTCTGGAAATCCACAACCTCAAATGTCAGCTTCTCTTTGCGGAAATTCTTTGAATCACCAAAAACTACGTTAAGAGCAATCTGGCCGAGTGATGCGGCCTTCTTGCCAGGGATGACTCCATAAAAACTCATGTTGCTTGTGCTCAGCCTGGACATCGGAATGCCCATCCCTTTCAGCGTCTCAGCATACAATATATTCAAACTGCTGCCGCCATCCATCAACACTTTGGTCAGTCGAGTGCCCTCAACGACCGGGTCGACCACCAACGCTTGCCTCCCAGGGGTGGCTATGTGCGTGGGGTGATCAGATTGGTCGAACATAATGGCAGTCTGAGACCACTTCAGGTAATTGGGTGTTGACGGAGCAGCCATGTTCACCTCTCAGTTTATAACTTTCGGTCGGTTTTTGCTTTCAACATCGGCAAAAATCATCAAGGTGGAATTGGCCTGCGGATATTCTCCGTCACTATCCTCCTTGTCCTCAACCTTGTCCGACTCTTTTTCTTTGTCCTTGGACTGCTTCCCTTGGAACTGCTGTATCAGGAGTCGACATTGTCGAGTGGTATGCTTCGGGTAGATGAAATTACCCTCTTCGTCCTTCTTGGTGTGGATGTGACATGGCAAATCCAACACGTCATTTCCTTCCTTATCTTTTACCTTCTTGGGGTTCCAAGGCCCCTTGGGTTTCCCTTTGAATTTTCCTTGGTTCAGGGCCAAGGCTTCTCCAGGTGCGGCTGGCTCAGCTTTACGCTTTTGCTTCCGACTGGAACTTCCACCTCCGGTGTCTTGGGCGACTGACTTGTGTTTGCCGCTCCGGAGCCGATCCTCTTCCTCACCATTGGCATATTTGGTGGCTATTTCCATCATTCGACTCATAGACATGTCTCCGGTTCGACCGAATTTCAGGCTTAGCTCTCTGTACTTTACGCCCTCCTTGAAGGCGCAGACCGCCTGGTGGTCGGATACATTTTCTACCGTATGATGCAGTGTGATCCACCTCTGGATGTAATCTCTCAGAGTCTCATTCGAGTTCTGTACACAAGACTGCAACTCTGTCAGCCCGGCTGGCCGCTTGCACATTCCTTCGAATGTCCTGACAAACACTCGGGAGAGGTCCTCCCACGTGTAGATGCTGCTGGGTGTCAACTGATTCAGCCATGCCCTGGCTGACCCTTCCAACATGAGAGGCAAATGTTTCATGGCCACCTCGTCATTTCCACCGCCGATCTGAACAGCCACTCGGTAGTCCTCAAGCCAAGTGTCGGGCTTGGACTCACCATTGAACTTGCTGACCCCAGTCGCCAACCTGAAGTTGGGAGGAATCACCGCGGCTCTGATGGCTCTGCTGAAACAGTCTGGTCCGGAGACGTGCACTCGGCTGCTGGTGGGTACATCTCTGTCATTACCCTCTCTATGGGCTCTGTTCCGGTCGACCAGACCTTGAACGATGATGGATCTTGCATCAAAGCCTGGTTCTTTGGGGTCGACTGGAATTCTTCGCCTGCCACTGTAATGGCGTCTGTCGTCCTGCTGTCGAGGCATATATGATCCGCCCCTCCGGGGAGGAGTGGGCACCCGATGTCGATCGTTGCGATCGACTCGGTGATCATCCTGCTCATAGTTCTCGTACTGATCATGTCGGTCACCACACCCTTCACGCCTCGGGGGTGATCTGGGGCTATGAGCTGACTAGACAGTATTCACCGCCACGAACCTGCTATGAATCCTGTTCCGCGACTGCGACACAGCTGAATTCTGATCTCTAGCTACCCGGAGCAAATCCCTGATCTGCATCAAGCCTCTGCCAGCCTCTGACTGGGAAGGCTGGATCGACTCTGCTATACGTGTTGCAGCTACCAAATTCTGGATTGGAGTGCGGTATACCTGAGTCGAAGGTTTAAAGAGTTGGCGTCGACTGGAGTCTGGAATCCGTTGCCACGCACGCTCGTTGAGTGCCCGCTGAAGGTTCTCCAGTCGAGTGCGCTCAGCTAGGTTGGCCAAGCGCGCGTCCTCTAAGGCGCGAGCCTCAAGGGTTTCTCCAACGATCGGAGTATGAAGCGCATCCATGTTCCGGCGGCGAAGCTCTTCCCTCTGCTGTGAATCAAGGGGCTCGGGGCGATACTCCTCATGGTCGTGCGACGGGTCGCCTCCGCTGTTGCCTCCCTCAGTGCCAGGAAATCCGGGGGGAACGTGCGGTCCATTGACCATCAGGACCTCCGCCGCCGGATCACTGCTGTCGCATTCGGATGTAGTCTCTGCGGAGCCAGTCGACAGGTCGAACAGGCCGTAGAGAGATTTGTCGGGTTCGATTGCCACGACTTGGGCAGTGGTCGACTGGCGAGCCACTGCATGCCTCACCCACCGCTGAAGCCTCGACCGACCGGAGCGCTTACGCCGCGGGAAGCTGGGAGGGAGGATGACACGAAAACCGGCCGATACTGAGTCGACGGTTGCCACAGAAGGACGCTGCGGACGCACGCTTGAAAATGCGTAGCTCCGCGGACCGGGAGCGCATCCACGTCGAGCGGGGCCTCCTGCAGCCAGGCAGAGTCGCCGGTGATGAATGTGAGCGCACCAAGACGGATCTCGCGGCCCTCAACCAAAACTCCACCTGAAACCATGATGATGGGAATTGAAAAGATTGCAACTTCTCCAACAAGTCGCTAAGACACCGGCCCCACGGTGGGCGCCAACTGTCGTGGTTCTAAGTCTGACAGTAGAATGGGGGGTAGGTATGGAGAGGCAAGATCCTAGCTATGGAGCAGTTGTACACATGAGTGTTTTAGGAGTTTAGGCCCTTCTCGGAGGAAGTAACATCCCTACGTCTCGGAGCCCGGAGGCGGTCGACTGGATTATGTGTGTGAAAGGTACAGGGGTGCGAACCCTTCTACCAGTGGAGGGGGTGGCTTATATAGAGGACGCCAAGACCCCAGCCAGCCCACGTAGCAGAGGGTTAAAGTACATTAAGGTCGGGCGTTACTGGTAACGCCCTACATAAAGTGCCATCATGGCCATTAACTACTTAATTACAGACCGTTTGGATACAGAATAGATCCTGAACTCCTGATGGTCGAGTGAGTCTTCATGGTCGAGTGTCTTCAGGTTCATCGAGTGTCTTCTAGCCGGTCGAGTGGAATCCCTCTCGGTCGACTGGAAGACAGCTTCTTCTAAGAGATGTTCTTGGGGAGGATACCTTGGACAGGTCCGTAACCCTACCCTAGGTACATGACTTCATCAAAGACAAGCCACGAGGAAGCGACGAGCACGGGGGGCACGCCCCGTGGTGTAGGCGCACCCTCTAGGCTTGTGGGCCCCTCGTGGCACCACTTGACCTAATCTGACCTCTATAAATTCCCAAATATTCCCGATACATTAGAGAGCCAACCGAAATACTTGTTCCGCCACCGCAAGTTTCTATTCTTCCGCGATCCCTCTGGAGGCCTATTCTGGCACCTTGGTGGAGGGTAAATCGATCATGGAGGGCTTCTACATCAACGTTGTTGCCTTCTGATGATGTGTGAGTAGTTTACCACAGACCTACGGGTCCATATCTAGTACCTGGATGGCTTCTTCTCTCTCTTTGATCTTCAACACAGTTGTCTCCTCGATGTTCTTGGAGATCTATTTGATGTAATCTTTCTTTGTGGTGTGTTTGTTGGGATCCGATGAAGTGTAGGTTTATGATCAGATTATCTATGAATATTAATTGAGTCTTCTCTGAATTCTTTTATGCATGATTATTATAGCATTGTATTTCTCTTTGATCTATCCATTTAGTTTTGCCCGCTAGATTGATTTTTCTTGCAATGGGAGAGGTTCTTTGTGATGGGTTGAATCTTGCTGTGCTCAATCCCAGTGACAGAAGGGGACATGACACGTATTTGTATTGTTGTCATTAAGGATAAAAATATGGGGCTTATTCATATTGCTTGGGTTTACTTTGTCTCATCATGTTATCTGGCTTAAGGCATTATTCCATTTTCATTAACTTAATACCCTAGATGCATGCATGTTGGATAGCGGTAGATGGGTGGAGTAATAGTAGTAGATGCACGTATGAGTCAGTCTACTTGTCTCAGAAGTGATGCCTATATGCATGATCATTGACTTGAATATCATCATAACTATGCGCTTTTCTATCAATTGCCCAACAGTAATTTGTTCACCCACAATACTTTATGTGCTCGGGAGAGAAGCCTCTTGTGAAAACTATGGCCCCGGGGTCTACTTTTATCATATATAATATCCAAAAATACCTTGCTGCAATTTGTTTACCATTATTTTATTTGTGTTTTATTTATCTAACTACCATTACGAGATTTGATCCTTGCAATTGACAACCCCCTTGTTTGCGTTGGGTGCAAGTATTTGTTTTTCTGTGTGCAGGTGCTGCTAACGATGTTCTATGTGGTTCTCCTACTGGATTGATAACCTTGGATCTTAACTGAGGAAAATACTTATATCTATTTTACTGCTTCATCCTCTCCTCTTCGAGGAAATCCCAACGCACCTCACAAGTAGCAGGAAGAACTTCTAGCACCGTTGCCAGGGAGACATCACCAAAACCTATCAAGTACCTTCGCATGAACTATCATCTACTTGCTCTTGTTTTTATTTGCCATTTTCCTCTTGTTTACACTCCCCCACTTCTAAAACATTTTTACAAAAAAGACAAAAATATTTTCGTCTGCTTATTTGCTTGTTTGAAGTTGCTACCATGTCTGAGTTTGTTATCGAGTAAAGTGAGGATGGTAAAATTACTAAAGTTTAAATTCCCAAAAACTTGGATTCGAAATTTTTTGTTGCAGGAAGTGGGAACATCATAGGAAAAAGCATTATTCAGGAATTCTTTAATTATACGGGGAGCATTGGTTTGTGATGACATTCCTATTCTGAAAAGAACTAAGAGTTACGCCAAAGCTATTTCAGTACTTATTCTTAAACTTGAGAGAAGATTTATGCGTACTCACCCCACTTTGCAAAGTTTGTTTTATTAATTACATGTTATAAGTAACACTAAGGCTAAAAGATAGCTACTCTTGTCCTTATGAATGAATTTGATTATATAGCATATGAGGCTAGGGAGATCTTTAATTTTTATAATATGAGCCATGAACATCCTATTATAGATCAAGTTATATATGATGAAGATTATCTGTTGAGGTATTTGTTTTGTGATAATCATACTTTCGATGAAAATACTAAAAAGGAAGTTCCTCATTTGCGTATTTTCCAACAATTTTTCAATGGTGTTAATCAACAATATTCTTGGACTGTAAAAGGGAACCAACAAGGATTTGAGGAAAGCTGCCTTAACAATGCTAAAATTTTGGTTGATGACGTGTTCCCCGTTGTTTTTGAAAAGCCTCCTGATGAATACGCATCCCATGATGCAAAAACTAAAGATGAAAACAGTTGAAACTATGCCTTACGCCTAGCTAGCGGCGTAAAACAATAACGCTTGTTGGGAGGCAACTTCTACTTCTTGAGCTTGCATTGGTTTTTCCCTTGAAGAGGAAATGGTGATGCAGCAAAGTAGAGATAAGTATATTCCTCAGTTGAGAACCAAGGTATAAATCCAGTAGGAGGAACACACAAGTCTCCAATGATAGCACCTACACAAATAAACAAATACTTGCACCCAACGCGACAAAGGAGTTGCCAATCCCTTCACGGTTACTTGCAAGGATGAGATCTGATAGAGATATGCATAGAAGATAAATAAAAGTGCAAAGTAAAGTAAAGGTAAATAAATTGCAGCAAGGTATTTTTGGATTTTTGGTTTTATAGTCTGAAGATAATATGACAAGAATAGACTCGGGGGCCATAGTTTTCACTAGAGGCTTCTCTCTTGAAATAACTCATACGTTGGGTGAACAAATTACTGTTGAGCAATTGATACAAAAGCGAATAATTATGACGATATCTAAGGCAATGATCATGAATATAGGCATCACGTCCATGACAAGTAGACCGACTCCTGCCTGCATCTACTACTATTACTCCACACATCGAGTGCGCTATCCAGCATGCATCAAGTGTATTAAGTTAACAAGAACAGAGTAACGCCTTAAGCAAGATGACATGATGTAGAGGGATAGATCCAATCAATATGAATAAACCCCACCTTTTTACTTAATGGAAATAATACAAATATGTGCCTCGCTACCCCTTTTGTCACTGGTTGAGGACACCGCAAGATTGAACCCATTACAAAGCACCTCTACCATTGCAAAATCAATCTAGTTGTCCACACCAAGTCAATAGATCGAAGAGAAATACAAAGCTATCTTAATCATGCATAAAAGAGTTCAGATAAGACTCAAATAATATTCATAGACAATCCGATCATAAACCCACAATTCATCGGATCTCAACAAACGCACCTCAAAAGAAGATTACATCAAATAGATATCCAAGAACATCCAGGAGAACATTGTATTGAAGATCAAAGAGAGAGAACAGTTCATTTAGCTACTAGCTATGGACCTGTAGGTCTATGGTAAACTACTCACACATCATCGGAAAGGAAGCAAGGCTAATGTAGAGGCCCTCCATGATCGAATCCCCCTCCGACAGAGTACTGTAATAGGTCTTTAGATGGGATCTAATGAGGATAGAAACTTGTGGTGGCAAAAAAGTACTTTTGGTGTGCCCTATGGTATACGAGGAATATTTGGGTATTTATGGAGCTGAGATTAGGGTTAAAGGAGCATCAGGGGGCCCACAAGCGTGGGGGGCGCCCCTCCCCCTAGCGCGCACCTCCCGAGCTTGTCGCCAACTGGTGTCCCCTCTAACCCCTTCCTGAAGGTTTCTTTAGGTGTCTTATGGTCCAAGAAAAATCCTCAAAAAGTTTTGTTCTGTTTAGACTCCTTTTGGTATTGATTTTCCGTAAAAGACAAAAAACTAGGGAAAAATAGCAACTGGCACTTGGCACTAGGTTAATAGGTTAGTACCAAAAAATGATATGAAATAGCATAACAATGCATATAAAAATACAAGATGGATAATATAATAGCAGGAAACAATCAAAAATTATAGATACGTTGGGGACGTATCAAGCATCCCCAAGCTTAATTCCTGGTCGTCCTCGAGTAGATAAATGATAATTTTTTGATGTGGAATGCTACCTAACGTGTTTATCATGTAATGTTTCTTTATGTGGAATGAATATTCAGATCCGTAAGATTGAAAACAAAAGTTTAATATTGACATAAAACAATAATACTTCAAGCATACTAAAAAGCCATCATATCTTCTCAGAATATCATGGCTAAAGAAAGTTATCCCTACAAAATCATATAATCTTGTCATGCTCTATCTTCTTAACACAAAGTATTTATTATGCACAACCCCACTGACAAGCCAAGCAATTGATTTATATTTTTAACGCTCTTAAGGTTTTCTAATTCTCATGCAATACATGAGTGTGAGCCACAGATATAGCACTATGGGTGGAATAAAATATGATGGTGGAGGTTGTGTGGAGTAGACAAAAAAAGGAGAAAGTCTCACATCGACGAGGCTAATCAATGGGCCATGGAGATGCCTATCAATTGATGTCAATTCAAGGAGTAGGGATTGCCATGCAATGGATACACTAGAGCTAGAAGTGTATGAAAGCTCAAAGAAAACTAAGTGGGTGTGCATCCAACTTACTTGCTCATGAATACCTAGGGCATTTGAGGAAGCCCATCATTGGAATATACAAGCCAAGTTCTATAATGAAAAATTCCCACTAGTAATATAAGAAAGTGACAAAATAGGAGACTCTATATCATGAAGAACATGGTGCTACTTTGAGGCACAAGTGTGGGAAAGGATAGTAACATTGTCCCTTCTCTCTTTTTCTCTCATCTTTTTCAATTTTTTACATTTTTTCTTTTTGGGCCATTTGGCATTTTTTATTTTCGGCTCTTTAGCCTCTTTTTATTTATTTAAGTCTGGAGTCTCATCCCGACTTGTGGGGGGATCATAGCCTCCATCATCCTCTCCTCACATGGGACAATGCTCTAATAATTATGATAATCACACTTTACTTACTTACAACTCAAGAATTACAACTCGATACGAGAACAAAGATATGACTCTATATGAATGCCTCAAACGGTGTACCGGGATGTGCAATGATCTAGCATGACATGTATAAAAAATATGAACGGTGGCCAAGCCACAAATACTATGCATGCAAAGCAATATGACAATGACTGCATGTGTCATAATAAAACAAAACGGTGGAAGTTGCATGGCAATATATCTCGGAATGGCTAGGGAAATGCTATAATAGGTAGGTATCATATCACGGGGTTTGGATGCACCGGCAAAGTTTGCACCAACTCTCAAGATGAGAAAGGGCAATGCACTATATTGAAGAGGCTAGCAATGCTGGAAGGGTAAGAGTGCGTATAATCCATGGACTCGATATTAATCATAAATAACTCACATACTTATTGCTAAAGTTTATTAGCCTTTAAGTAAAGTACTACTACTCATGCTCATAGGGGGATAGATTTGCAGGAAAATACCATCGTTCGTCCCCGACCGCCACTCATGAGGAAGATAATAAAAAATAAATCATGCTCCAACTTCATCGCATAACGAGAGACAATACGTGCATGCTTCGGGAATCACAAATATTCTTACTAAACCACAATTACTCACTAGCATGACTCTGATATGACCATCTTTATATCTCAAAACAAATGCAAGGAATCAAACTTCTCATATATTCAATGATCTTCATGAAAGTTTTTATTATATCCCTCTTGAATACCTTATCATATTAGGACTAAATTCATAACCCAAGCTAATTGCCACACTATTTATAAGACTCTCAAAGTAATATAAGTGAAGCATGAGAGTTCATCAATTTCTTCAAAATGAAACCACCGCCGTGCTCTAGAAAGATATAAGTCAAGCACGAGACAACTACCTAGCTCAAAAGATATAAGTGAAGCACATAGAGTATTCTAATAAATTCACGATTAATGTGTGTCCCTATCAAAAGGTGTGTACAACAAGGATGATTTTGGAAAACTCAAAAGCAAAGACTCGTATAATACAAGATGCTCCAAGCAAAACACATATCATGTAGTGAATAATAATATAGCCTCAAGTAATTTACCGATAGACCATAGACAAAAGAGGGGATGCCATCCGGGGCATCCCCAAGCTTAGATGCTTGGTTGTCCTTCAATATTACCTTAGCGTGCCTTAGGAATCCCCAAGATTAGGCTCTTGCCACTCCTTATTCAATAGTCCATCGAAACTTCACCCCAAACTTGAAAACTTCACAACACAAAACTCAACAGTAAAGTCTTAAGATCCGTTAGTGAAACAAAGGAAATAACCACTTTTAGGTACTGTTGTAAACTTATTCCAATTTTATATTTGTGTTATATCTACTATATTCTAACTTCTCCATGTATCATACCCCCCGATACTACCCATAGATTCATCAAAATAAGCAAACAACACAATGAAAATAGAATCTATCAAAAACCGAATAGTCTGTTGTAATCTAGACTTTAGCCAGACTTCTGTAACTCCAAAAATTCTGAAAAATTAGGATAGTGTGGCCATTTTGTATATCAATAAAGTGGAACAATTTCAGAATTTTTCGTCTCTCTAGTGATTTTGAACAATTCTACTACTGGACATAAAAGTTTCTATTTTTCATAGGATCAAATCAACAATCTTCCAAACCATCCCAAAGGTCTTACTTGGCACAAACACTAATTAAAGCACAATCATAACAGAAGTACAAATTGCCTATTTATTGAAATATAGAAGCAAAAGCATAAAAAATGGGTTGCCTCCTAAAAGGCGCTATTGTTTTACGCCCCTAGCTAGGCATATTGCATAGATCTAGGTATTGTAGTAAAAGTGAGGGAGATCATCCATGCTCATCTCATATTCCCTCCTTTAGGCAGCGAGCTTTCTTTGTGTTAAGCAAAAGTAATCAAAGGGTCTAAATTTAATAGGATACGGATCTATAAGATCAAGTTTAGGAGGAGGAGGTTCCTCCTTGGGCCCTTTATATGTGATCACTATTTGTTCATTATAGATGTTCCTTTGATTGTGGTTCCTAAGCCTTTCTTTAAGAACATACCTAGCCTGTTATTTTGTATAGAAAATTATCATTGTGTTCAGAAATCTTATCAATCAAAATAGTTGGAGGAACTTTTTTCCTTAGGTTTTCATTGTAAGCAGCATAATCTAGAGATTGTAATCTCCTTATTTCTTCTTGATTAAAAAGGATATCCTCTATAGGGGGCAACCACCATTAATATTGTAATGAGAGAAGATTTCACTAGCTTCTTTCATGATATGCCCAATTTCATAAGCTAGAAATATAGTGGTAACATGCTTAACGGAAGGATCATGAATATTAGAAAATTCTACGAAGATCCTTTGTATGCAAGGATGCATGTGAACAAATTGTCTTTCAGGTTCAACTATAAGCAAAGAGATTGCAATCGCAAGACTAGAAGTGTTGTTAAGAATTGACCCTCCTAGCATAGGTAACATACTGGCACAAGTAAAGAAATCTTGGATAACACCTTTTCTGATAATATTACCGCTACCTACATGGAGTTTTTTTAGTGTGCATGACAGTAGGTTCTTCCTCATGTGGATCATCATTAGCAAAATAATCAAACTGTCCCTCAAGATTATTACTAGTTTTTCAACGATAACCTCCCCAGATTCAGACATGATGGCAAAGCAAGCAATATAGCACACAAGCAAACAAAAACCAAACGCAAAGATGAAAGGAAAGAAGGCGAATAAAAAGGCAAACATTTTGTGTTTTTCTGAAAACGTTTTAAAAGTGGGAGAGAGCAAAATGAGAGGCAAATGGCGAATAATGGAAATGCAAGAGATGAGAGTTTATGCTGGTTAATGGTAGGCTTGATGTAGATCCTCCCCGGCAACAACGCCGGAAATTCTTCCTGCTACTTCTTGAGCTTGCGTTGGTTTTTCCCTTGAAGAGGAAAGGGTGATGCAGCAAAGTAGAGATAAGTATTTCCCTAGTTAAGAACCAAGGTATCAATCCAGTAGGAGGAACACACAAGTGTCCAATGATAGCACCTACACAAACAAACAAATAATTGCACACGCAATAAAGGAGTTGTCAATCCCTTCACTGTTACTTGCAAGGATGAGATCTGATAGAGATAGGTATAAACGATAAATAGAAGTGCAAAATAAAGTAAAGGTAAAAAAATTTGCAGCAAGGTATTTTTGGGTTATTGGTTTTATAGATCTAAAAATAATATCATAATAATAGACCCCGGGGCCATAGTTTTCACTAGAGGCTTCTCTCTTGAAAGAACGCATATGGTGGGTGAACAAATTACTGTCGATCAATTGATAGAAAAGTGAATAATTATGACGATATCTAAGGCAATGATCATAAATATAGGCATCACGTCCGTGACAAGTAGAATGACTCCTGCCTACATCTACTACTATTACTCCACACATCGAGCGCTATCTAGCATGCATCTAGTGTATTAAGTTAACAAGAACGGAGTAATGCCTTAAGTAAGATGACATGATGTAGAGGGATAGATCCAATCAATATGAATAAACCCCACTTTTTTATCCTTAATGGCAACAATACAAATACGTGCCTCGCTACCCCTTCTATCATGAGGCGAGGACACCGCAAGATTGAACCCACTACAAAGAACCACTCCCATTGCAAGAAAAATCAATCTAGTTGGCCAAACCAAATCAATAGATCGGAGAGAAATAAAAAGCTATCTTAATCATGCATAAAAGAGTTTAGATAAGACTCAAATAATATTCATAGATAATCTGATCAGAAACCCACAATTCAATAGATCTCAACAAACGCACTACAAAGGAAGATTATATCGAATAGATCTCCAAGAACATCGAGGAGAACATTGTATTGAAGATCAAAGGGAGAATAAGGCATCTAGCTACTAGCTATGGACCCGTAGGTCTGTGGTAAACTACTCACACATCATTGGAAGGGCAGCAGGGTTGTTGTAGAGGCCTCCGTGATCAAATCCCCCTCCAGCAGAGTACCGGAACATGTCTCCAGATGGGGTCTCACGAGGACAGAAACTTGTGGTGGCGGAAAAGTATTTTTGGTGTGCCCTATGGTATATAGGGAATATTTGGGTATTTATGGAGCTGAGATTACGGTTAAAGGAGCATCAAGGGGCCCACAAGCCTAGGGGCATGCCTCCCAAGCTTGTTGACAACCGGTGGCCTCTCTAACCCCCTTCCGAAAGTTCCTGGGTGTCTTCTGGTCCAAAAAAAATCCTCAAAAAGTTTTGTTCCGTTTGGTATTGATTTTTTGTAGAAGACAAGACAAAAACACGGTAAAAAAGCAACTGGCACTAGGTTAATATGTTAGTCCCAAAAAATGATATAAAATAGCATAATAATGCATATAAAACATTCAAGATGGATAATATAATAGCATGGAACAATAAAAATTATAGATACATTGGAGACGTATCAACAACCCAATAGTTATCTTTATTTTTCCTTTTTGTTTTCTGTTTTTAGTGTGCACAAAATTATGCCACTGTTATGGTTGTGTTCTTGTGTTTAAATTAGTGTTTGTGGCAAGTAAAGCCTTTGGGATGATTTGGTTGATAGCTGATTTGATTCTGTGAAAAAAACAGAAACTTTTGCGCAAGTATCAAAATTGTTTAAATTCATTGGAACATGATAAAATTCTGAATTATTTACACATGATTGACAGAGAAATTTCTCACATTGTCTTAATTTTTCAGAATTTCTAGAAGCAAAGAAGTATAGTCCCTGTTCATCACTACGGACTGTTCTATTTTTGACAGATTCTGTTTTCATTGCATAGTTTGCTTGTTTTAATCAATCTATGGATTGTATTTGGGCTATAAGTCATGGTGAAGTTAGAATACAATAGGTGTTATGCGATAATAAAATATGAATGGGTTGACAATAGTACCTAAATTTTGTGACTTGCCTGTTATACTGACGGATCTCACGAGGTTTCTGTTGAGTTTTGTGTGCTGAAGTTCTCAAGTTTTGGGTGAGATCATGATGGATGAAAGAGTATAGAGTGGCAAGACCCTAAGCTTGGGGATGCCCAAGGCACCCCAGTGAACTATTCAAGGACAACCAAGCACGTAACCTTAGGGATGGCATCACCTCTTGGTATATTACTTGGAGCTATATTTTTATTCATCACACGATATGGGTTTTGCTTGGAGTGTCGTGTATTATATGAGTCTTTGCTTTGTTTGGTTTTAGTTTTCCACAATCATCTTTGCTACACGCACCTTTTGAGAGGGACATGCATTTATTTGTGATTTGTTAGAATACTCTATGAGCTTCACTTATATCTTTTGAGCTAGGCAGTTGCTCTAGTGCTTCACTTATATCATTTAGAGCACGGTAGTGGTTATATTCTAAAGAAGGGATTTATACTTCTATAACCCTCCTTCCTTAATTGTGCTTAGTTTTGGCCCGCCCATCTAAGTGTGGTCACTTTTGCCCTCCTCCACTCGCCTGCACCTCACAAAAGGCCAAATAGTGCCTTGTCATCTGGTCAAAGCTATTGACCGTCACCTAGCCGATGCTAACATGTGGGGCTAACCTGAGATGCTGACATGTGGGACAGGTTGGTGCTGATGCGTGTGGCCAACCTGAGATGTTAACATGTGGGACATGTTGGTTGACGGCCAGTGCTGACGCATTTGTCTAAAAAGGGTATGAAATATCTCTCTCATTTTGCATTCCCCACCACCCGAACAACCAACCTCCCACATCCCCACCCCCAATCCAGCGGCCGCCGATAGTGATGAGGATGGCTATGGAGGTGTTTTGCATCGGTGATGATGTCTTGCTGGAGAAGTGCAAGAAGATATCCTCTTGGTTTCCTAGCACGCAAGCTCTGGCGGAGCATGCGTTGCAATTGTTGAGAGATGCGATGTCGGATGAGATCTGATGGATGATTCCAGATCCAGTCAATGGGGTCACTTGTATGGGCATTTTCATCTGGGTGATGCGTGAGGCAATGGAGTCGCCGGATCCTCGTCAGCAAGCTCGCTGGTATTCATATGGTTCTCGTCATGACCTGCCGGATCTAAAGGTCAATCGAGAGCTTGCCGCTATTCCGAGGGTCAGATACATGCAGCCTCCTCGTGGTATTCTCTACTCATAATTATGCTTGATATCATGGAGGAGTTTATGAGTACCATCGAAAGGCCTGCTCTCAGAGACTAGCAACTGGTAGTTGGGGAGGAGGAGGATTTGTTGTCAAAGGCTACTACGGCCGCCGACAAGGAGGAGCACGAGGATGACTATGCTGAGGAGGATAGGTATTCATACCTCGTAAAGCGTATGAGCAGGCGACATTTTAGGGATTATCATGTACAAAGAAAAGCTGGAGGATGAGTGGAAGTCCGTAGTTGTGTAATTGAAGTTGTGATGTAATTTAAGTTTGATAATATCTATCTACTGAAGTTTGCTATATTCACTCGAGATGTGTATGCTACCTTATCTATTTTTATTTTGTTGATCCGAGATGTTTATGCTACCTTATGTAATGAAGTTTGTTTTTTATGGCTGATTATTTCAATACTTTGAATCTGAGGCCACCATGCAAAAGGATTTTAATTTTTGAGCATTTTTTTTCATTTTTTTATAATTTATTTCATTGTGTTGTCAAAATTACATGGATGACTAATCATATAAAATGGTTTGGAATTAGAGTTTTCTTTGTGGGTACTGCCTACATTAGTAATGTGGAAGGTGAAAATGATTTTCTAAAATTTATTGGACCAAACTAAAGCACACTTGTAGTTCAAATTTGAATTACTTGATGTAAATCGCCAAAAATTCGATAAATCAATGGAAAATGGCAGCACCAATTAGAAATTCATGAAAATTTGGCAGCTGCAATCTCATGTGGTATACTTCAGGTGAAAATTGCGAGGACACTATTTACAATATTATTCATGGCACTAGCTTCACTAAATGTCATGTATGGCACTAGGAAAAATGAAAAATTAACTTTTTATTAACCAAATCTTTAATTTTTTTGTGAATTATCGCTCACTATTGTAACACCCTTGTTAGTTCGAAAAATGGCCATGTATGATGTATAGTGTCATGTAGATTCTCATGAGTATGGTCATCTTAGAGTTTTCTTTGTGGGTACTGCCTACATTAGTAATGTGGAAGGTGAAAATGATCTTTTAGAATTTATTGGACCAAACACTAGTACAACAAGGTGGTATGCAAACGGTTTTTAACCCCTTTCCGCAACGGCATTTGGAATCGTCGCCTAGTGAGTGTGGGCGATAGGGGGGGTCCTTCCCACACGACCCAGAAACCGTCGGGGATAGGACCTCAGGTCACACATGCTGGGCAAAATGAGCTCATGTGCGACGGCAAGCGATCAAATACAGTTATACATACAGTTATGTTAAAAATACAATTATACATGCCCAATCATTTCCGCTCGTAAGTACATCCCATGCAGTCAGTCCTAGACAAACGATTCCGTTTGTATGTACATTCCACACAGTTAATCCAAGGAATACGTTTCCGTTCATATGTACATACCACACAGTCAATCCAAGAAGTACATTTCCGTTCATATGTATATCCCACACAGTTAATCCCGGAAAAATGTTTCCGTTTGTAGGTACACCACACACAATTTTCCCAATTAAATCGTTTGTGATAGCATTGCCATTGCAGATAATATTAACAATTTCATCCTTTGGTTTATTGAATGCATCACACACCATACATAGAAGAAACTGTGTGGCATGTGTTGTCCATCACACCCACTTTTTATGTGGTAAACGTTTGCGCATGGTGGCATAACACAACCAGTTTTCAAGAGGAAGTCGTGTGTGATTGTTCATTGATCCAACATGTTTTCTTGCCAGAAACTATGTGCGTTGTCTGAGTTCATCGCCCATGGTGTTTTCTCAATAACCGTTTGCAATAGAAAAAACCCAATTAGCATGCTAATTGGCCTATTATTTCTAAGCATTTATTAATCAAATTGACATTTCATATTAAGCACATAATATATTTCATTTTCGTATTACAGAACCATGTTTTCATAATTGAAATACATCAGAGTATATATAGCTTCATCATGAAGTTACACCATATAGGCATATAGCTAGTTATCCCATTACACAACTGCACTAACACCAAGTTTCACATGCAACATCTATAACCTTTGGAAATTAGCATCAGAGACGGTAGATAGACAGATGAATCTCATCTAGAAAACTGCTAAAGCGGAAGGCGAATATTGAGCCTTCATTGATGTTGAAGCTCCTTGCAACTTTAGGCCAGTGCCTGTGGATGATTGACCATCCATTGTTTGTCCTCTTGAGTAAGGCTTCAATATTGTATCGTTGGTGTTATATAAATACCTTCCTCGCCTCCTGACCATACGGGTGGTTTGAGAGGTAATCATTAGTGAACTGCTTTGGAAAAGCCTGAAAACAAAGATATGCATAAAAATCTTCTCTAAATTCGGAAATGGCACAAAGGAATAAAAAAGACAAGGTATAATAGTTAGTACCATCCTGTGGTTCACTGATGTCTTCTTCATTTTGCAGACAAAGATCTTGTTGTTCCTCATCGCTAGTTTCTTTATCCTAACAATCTTTCTTAGTTTCTTGACTTGGCTGATATTCATGGACAACTCATTTCCCCATATGCAAAATGGGTCGAACAGTGGGTCAAAACCTCTGCAGCAGGACCTACACGTGCAAGATCAAATTGTTAAAAACCTAAATATTAGAATGGTTTCTGCAATTGCACAATAATGTGGTATTAGACAAAGACCATGCATGTGCACACCTTGATTGTAAACCTCAGTGCTTCCCATTGTTTCCCTATGTTGATGAAAAACAAACACATTGCAGATTCACCAGATTAATTCGAGCCACATGGAAAATCCATTTATCAAAACCAAGCATGATTAATAACTTGGAAATATAGCATTTGTATATGTTTCTCATGTATTTAGTACAACCAAATTCGATTTATTCCTCACATGAATAACAATACAAAATTGTACACACAATAATTGAACATCGCATTGCAGACTTGAACCAAACAGTTAACTAAACACCACAACAAATGAACCAAACATTAACTGAGCACCACATTGCACAATATATAACATACTAGAAGATCATACATTTAAGCAAACCAAGCATGCTTGAAAATTTGGAAATATATAAATTGTATTTGTTTCTCATGTATTTTTTACAGATAAATTCGATTTAGTTCTCAGATGGAAGACAATACAAAATTGCACCCTGAAGAATTGAACATCACATTGCAGAATTGAACCAAAAAATTAGCTGAACACGACAACTAATTAACCAAACGGTTAATTAGTGAGCACCACATTGCGCGACATATAGAACATATACACTAGAGCAACATATGGTAAAAGTAGATAGGATAATTCACTAGAATTTGTTAAGGAAAGGCAGGAGCAGCACATGCAACGAGTAAACCAAGCATGCTTAACCGTCGTAGCTGGCTAACTGAACATAGGTCCTTATAGTGAGCTAATAAGACAAGCTATTTCTCATCGACGGAGATATCGATGATGATTGGCTCCCTGGAGATGGAAGAGGGCGAGGCCTCCACATCACGGGTGCCCTCCACATAGTGGTGATTTTCCCGAGCCACTCCGGGCACCAACCCGCTGGCTCTCGAGTTGAGGTAAACATGGGCACGCAAAGAAAACACCTCGTAGTATTCGTCGAAGGCACCGACGGTGGCCTCAAGAAAATGTCATGAACTGTTGTTTAAACCAGCCAACCACATCACGACATCGGTGCGCGAGGCATCGATGATGGCCTTGACGGCGAGGTGCTCCTCCAAGATCTGGGGGTCGACACGAATGACAGCCATCATGACCTCATTCGCGCGTGCGGCAGCGATAAGCTTCTCCACTGCCAGATATTGCTTGAGCTCCTAGCTATACTGCATGCACCAGGGCTTAGGGTGGCGCTTATTTTGTAGAGCGGTTGGTGATTTGGGTGGAAGGTGTCTCGCCGACGGTCGGGGCACGTGGGATGTGGAGGGAGGAGGAGGATGGGGGTTCGGTGTGGATTACCTGCCTAGATCTATGAGGCCGAGCAGCGTGAAGGAGGGTCGCCGGCGAGGAGGCGGCGCCACAAGCAAGGAGTGAAGGTTTGAACTTGGAAAGGAAGGCAGAAATAGGGGAAATGTGGCTTTTGGTAAGGGGGAGGGGGAGGGGAGGTAGATATTTCCGCGGAAGCCGAAAATGTTGGATCAGTGAAGCGAAAAAACTGGCGCGCAAAGTCAACGAACCTTCTCGCTTAAGCCATATAGTACTCCGATGATGCTCCAGGATATTTTGTACTGCATCACACACGGTTGGTGATAATAAACTGCATGTGACCAACTTGATTTTTCGTCCTGATTTGAAGTACATAATGGAGTCATTGTGGCAAAGGAGGGCGTTTGAATTGCTAGAACTTTTACCTGCAATGAACGTTGTCGGAGTAAATGACCACGGGTAGCCTTACTGCTCCCCATGGCATTTCAAGACATCGGGGCCGACTGCGCCCCTGAAGCATCCAAGATGAAGGGTCGCCTTCCTGTGGCCGGCTGGTCCAAGCGGCCGGCTGCAGGAAGGCGGCAAGGCCCAATGAGCGGTCCCAAAGTGTGCCGACTCCTAGCAGGCGGCCCACCCACGCACCCTCAAAGTTTGCACCCATGTAACGGCAACGAGACAGGGCGTGGCTACAGTGTAACCTACCACCCCCGAATCCTGGAGCGGACGTGGCCAGAACGCAAAGTACCGGGTGGCCATCCCTCACCTGACGCGGCACTGTTGCCACGTTGACCATGACATCATCCATGGCAGAGCCGCCATACTCCCACGATGGGCTGTCGGTATGGCCCACAGGCGGCGGGCCCTACCTGCCAGAGAGATACCCGAAGGCGGCACGACCAGACCAGTCGGGAAAGGGGGTGGCCGGCTCCCAACAGCCGGCCTTCCCCTTCCCTAGAAGTTTGTGCACCATTAACCAGATAAGACGGGGTGTGGCTACAATGAACGCCCACCAGGCGGTGGCACTGTAGCCATGCTCGCCCCGACCAAGCCATCGTCATCTGGGGCAAGGCTACAATTATGAGCAGCCGACAGGACCCACTAGCGGTGGGCCCAACCTGTCGGCTGAGAGCCCGGTAGTCGGCAGGACCCACCAGGCGGCGGGCCAGAGCGGCCAGCGGAGAAGCCGGCCACCACAGACACTGACGCCTGAGCCTACACCCGGCCAGATTACCATTGTACCCCTGGGGGGGGGGTAGGCCTATATAAACCATCCAGGGCACCCATGCAAAGGGTTGATCTCTTAGAGTTACACACACACATAGAGAGGAGTAGAGCTAGCCTTGCCCTTCTCCCTCCTCTAGCCGAACAGCTCAACGAGCAACTTGTAGCTACTTGTTGATCTAGTGATCATGCGGAGACCCCACAAAGCAGGACTAGGGGTGTTATCTCCTAGGAGAGCCCCGAACCTGGGTATGATCCGCCGGCGTGCATGTCTCCGCCTTATCCCTTTTCCAGGCACCAGCGATATCTTACTAGCTCCCACAATGATTAGCCATCCTTTGGCATATGTCGCACCAACCACACGACATTTGGCGCCCACCGTGGGGCAAGGTGCACCGTCGTTCGGAGACCTGCTTTGGACAGGAACCATATTCCTCCCTAGCGAGCATAGCCAGCCTGGCACGCCAGATGGCATTTGCACTGACGCACTGCGCGGCGTCGAAGCCATCTGCGCGGCGAGCTGCCTCGCCGATCTCATTGGCGAGATCCGCCTCTCCAACGAGCCCGTGCTAGGCCCGGGCGTGGCTAGCTCTGAGAGCTACCTCATCGATCTCCTTGTCAAGCTTGACATCGCTAGTGAGCCCACCTCTTACTTGGAGTCGATCGGCTCCACTGACCCGATGCTTGTCGACTTCGACACGGCATCCCTTGACGCCTTCCCCACCAATGTGGTGGTCATCGACGACCCACTTCCTCGGGCCGACAGCAGCAGCAGCACCATCACTGAGGTGCTCGTCATCAGCCATGGCGCAGCATCCAGCGCGAACGCCCACGACACGCTGCAGGAGATGATACATGACTTATCGGTACCCATTCTAGGCGACGCCGATGGCGAGACACTGGAGGCCCACCGCCTTCCACTCATCGAGAGAAGCAAGAAGATAGCCTCCATGAGACGCCTTACCGATGCCTATCAGCGTGAGGTTGATCATGCGTCTTGTGTCACGCCGGCTGCTGGTGGGCCTAGCCGGCTGGGCGCTATCAAGCAGCACGACGCAGCCATCACCAACATGCTGGGGGCCGACCGCCCGATCTATGCCACGCCCATTGAGAACCTGCGTGCTGCTCAAGCAGCAGCAGACGAGCTAGAAAACCTGGAAGGTGACGAGCTATGCTGCATGACGGGGCATGTCCAGGAGCTCATTGATGCGGCAGTCGAGCGGCAAGAAGCCGGCACCCGCGCCGAGAATCCTCCCCTTCGCCGAGAGCACGAAGCGACCTCCTGGACGCCGACTGCAGGCGGCACCCGCGAGCGAAAAGATAAAGAGTTGGCTGCTAGCCGCAGCCGGACGCGCATCAGCATTGAGCGCGACGAGGAATGCCACCCATGAGCTATGGAGCAGCGAGGCAACTACCTGCCTCCTCCTCCGCCCCGTAGGGAGAGGTAAGCCTCCCCGCCGCCTGTTGAGCACCCGACGCTTAGTGGCCGGCTGGGCCGCCGCGAAGGAATCGGAGAAAACAACGCCCGCCATCGGATCGACCGCCTAGCATGATCCCTGGCGCTAGAAGAAGAGGATGCGGTCAGTCCGCCTTGTTTCGGCCCCCGCATTCGTGAGGAGCCCTTCCCCAAAGGGTTCTTACTCCTAAGAGACAGGCCCAAGTACAACGGCTCGGTGAAGCCGAAAGACTGGTTGATCGACTACTCCACCGCAGTCAGTATAGGAAATGGCAATAGGCATGTTGCCGTAAAGTACGTCCCCCTCATGCTTCAGGGCACAACGCGCACTTGGTTGAACAGCCTCAAGCCCTGCAGCGTCAACAACTGGGTGGATTTCACTGAAGTCTTCATCCGCAACTTCACCAGCACATACAAGCGGGCGCCCAAGCCTCGCCAAATCTCTCTGTGCGTCCAAGGCCCAAACAAGTCCAGTCGCGATTACCTGACGCGCTGGGCCGAGCTCCGCATTTCCCGCGAGGGGGTGCACAAGGTGCAAGCTATAGAGTACTTCACCGTCGGGTGCAGAGAAGGCACCCTCCTCAAGCACCAACTCCTCTGCGACGAGCCGACTACACTCGACGAGCTGCTGATCATAGCAGACAAGTACGCCACTGCCGACTCCTCAATGAAGTCGGAACTTCGGGTGGACGCCTCTAGGAAGGTGCTCCCTCCAGCTCCCAGAATGCCAGCTGGTGACACCAGTCGGCGCCCGCAGCAGAACGACAAGAAACCAAGGCCCCGATGCCGGCTTCCACCAGCCGGCAGGTGGCAACAGTTTAAGATCAGCAGCCGGAAGGGAAGCCCATACGTTGGTGGAAAACGACACCTGTGGGATCACTGGAATCCCTACTACGGTCGGCGGGCACGAAGTTATGGAAAGATCGGGTCTAGGAGCAAGCACAAAGATCATTTACCTAGGTTCGGGCCGCGAGGATGCATAATACCCTAGTCCTGCTTTGGAGTATATTTGAGTTTTCTTGAGTTCTTGAACTAGCTACGGCATGTGCGTAGTCCAAAAGATCAGAATCCTCCCTCAGTATGCCTCGGGCCTCCTTTTATAGAAAAGGGGACGCCATAGTGGCACACAGGAGGTGGAAAGTGGATAGGTGTACAAGCTTATCGCCTGACATCTCAAGACAAAATGCAATAAATGCGCTACTTAGGTGTCCTCTTGCTTTATCGGGGATGGCAACGAAGCCCTTCCCATCCGTCGCCACTTCGCCTTGCTTCAACACGCGTCCAGGCCAGCGAGGCGTGCAGCACCATGTAAGTTGGCAGGCTGCTGAGCTGGTGTGGTGGCAGGGTCTTCATGAAGATTTGCATGCCACCACGCAGGTGCTTGCTGAGTCGGTCTAGAGGCCGCACGTTGCCACACAGGTGCTCGCCTAGCTGGCCGGGTTGGCAGCTGCATGGGAACAACGGTGGAGTCTTGGCAGATGTGGGCCTGGCCGCGGCCCCGCTGCCGTCCTCGGCAAGGGTCTTGCCGGGGTCCCGGTAAAGGTCTTGCTGTGACATCGCGGTCGTCCCCGACAAGGATCTTGACGGAGGTCTCGTGGATTTCCTCGGCAAGGATCTTGCCAAGGATCGTCGTCTTCTGGTCCTCATGTGATCTTGTGTGTTTATGATCTTCACGAAAGTCTGCATGCCACCAGGCAGGCCCCCTCCCGAGCTTTTGTTCCAATGTTGTCGATGGTGTCGGAACTCTGAGGCTCAAGGGTGGTGGCCTTGCTGGCATTGGGTAAGTTGCCCCGACAAGGCTCTTGCCGGGGGAGTCTACCTCGCCCTCTTGCTTCTTGTGTCTCTGGTCTTTGCTTGGATTGTCTTGCGCCTTTGGCTTCCCTGCTCTGCCCTGCTAAGTGTGGCCGCGGGCGCGGCTCTAACTACCCGTGCACAAGTAAAGGGGTACAAAAGAGAGCCCCTACTTTTGTACACCGACATCATACCCATGCATCAGAAAGGTGGCAAGCCGGCTTGGCAGCCCGCTTTCTCCTATGAGCAAACCCTTGACGCACCCTGCAAGTTCCATAGCAGCGCGAAGCCATCCAATCACACCACACGGAAGTGCCACTGGCTCACTCGAATCTCCAAGGGCGAGGGGCTGCTGCCTCCTTCGCCTACTGGCCAGCCGCCTCCGGATCCTCAGCAGCCGGCGGCTCGTCCAGCAGTCGGTGCCATCCAAGACGAGTTCCCCGAAGAGAACGGAGCCTACGTCGTCTTCACAAGCCAAGTTGATGATAGGCGCAGCCGGCGCCGGCAACACCAAGAGGTCAATGCTGTCGCTTCCAAGGTTCCAGAGTTCATGCACTGGTCGGAGAAGCCCATCAGCTGGAGCCGAGCTGACCACCCAGAGGTGATGCCTTCTCCGGGTTCCTATGCTATGGTGTTGAATGCCACCTTTGCAACAGAGAGGCAAGCTGCTCGTTTTTCCCAAGTTCTGATTGATGGCGGTAGCAGCATCAACATCCTTTACCGTCACACCATGGAGAAGTTGAACATCAAGACAAAGCAGCTCATTCCTAGCCGGACTACCTTTCATGGCATTGTGTCGGGTCTTTCCTTCTCACCTATCGGCAAGATCAAGATAGATGTCCTCTTCGGAGATAGAGATCACTTCTGCCACGAAGCAGTTTGGTTTGAACTAGTGGACCTGGAGAGCCCCTATCATGCATTACTTGGCCGACCTGGTCTGGCCAAGTTCATGGCTCTGCCCCACTACGCCTACCTCAAGATGAAGATGCCAAGCACCAAGGGCATCATCACCATAGTTAGAGATTACAAGAAGTCGTCCGCCTATGCGCAGTAAGCAGTCGGCTGGCAGATTCCCTTGTGATTGCTGTAGAGAAGAAGATCCTTGACCGGGTTGTGGCCATGGCCAGGAAGCAGCCGGACCTATCGCCAGACCCCAAGGAGTCGGAGACTCAGGGCTCCTTCCAGTCGACCAAGGAAACCAAGAAGATACCTTTGGACCCGAACCACCCGGAGAGGTTTGCCCTTGTAGGAACGAACCTTGACAGCAAATAGGAAAGTGAGCTCGTCGATTTCCTCCGTGAGAATCAGGATATCTTTGCATGGTCCCCCAAGGACATGCCGGGTGTTCTGACGGATTTCGCCGAGCACAAGCTACATGTCAGAGCAGATGCAAAACCATTCAAGCAACCCCTTCGCCGACTGTCGGAGGAGAAGAGAAGAATTGTTGGTGAAGAGATAGCCCGGCTCCTAGCAATCGGCTTCATTATGGAAGTGTTCTTTACAGAGTGGCTAGGCAATCCAGTCCTTGTACTGAAGAAGAACAACAAGTGGCGCTTGTGCATTGATTACACTAGCCTCAACAAAGCTTGCCCAAAAGATCTGTTTGCTTTACCTCAGATAGATCAGGTGATAGACTCCACAGCCGGATGCGATCTGTTGAGTTTCTTGGATGCATACTCAGGGTACCACCAGATCAAGTTGGACCCGGTCGATCGCCTGAAGACTGCCTTCATCACACCCTTCGGAGCCTTCTGCTACATGACCATGACATTCGACTTGAGAAATGTTGGTGCCACTTTTCACCGTTGCATGCAGAAGTGCCTCCTCAAACAGCTCAGCAGAAATGCCCACGTCTATGTAGACGATATTGTGGTGAAGACGGAGAAGCACAGCACCCTACTGGAAGACCTCAAGGAAACATTTGACAATCTGTGCCGCTTTCAGATCAAGCTCAACCCCGAGAAATGCATCTTTGGAGTACTAGCCGGCCAACTCCTTGGCTTCCTGGTCTCTAAACGCAACATCGAGTGCAACCCGGTGAAGATCAAGGCCATCGAGAGGATGGAGATTCCCACCCGGCTACGAGACGTCCAGAAGTTCACCGGGTGCTTGGCTTCCCTCAGCCGCTTAATCAGTCAGCTTGGAGAGTAGGCTCTTCCCCTGTACCAGCTCATGAAGAAAACAACTCACTTTGAGTGGAATGACCAGGCGAACGACGCTTTTCACTAGCTAAAGAAGATGTTGACCACGCCGCATGTCCTGGCGGCTCTGACTGACAAAGAGCACATGCTCGTTTACATTGCCGCAACCAGCCAGGTGGTCAGCATACTCACGGCAGGCGGCAGCGGCCACCATGCTAGATTGTTCCAGAGACTTCCTTTTTTTAATTGCTCAGCAATGAGGTTGTGGGAGATAAGGATGTGGAGAGGTGCGGGTATATTTTGTAAAATTATCATACTTTGCTTTCTATCCGTCAGATATAGATCGGACTATCTGTATTACAAGATGGCAGGCACACCATCATCACCAACTTGGTTTTTTTATAAGAGTAGAGATGATAAGTTTGCTAACTACTAAAGTAAAGTGGAATTTGTCCATGTTATACAAGTAAATTAAGGTGATTGTTTATCATATGGGTAAGGTTGGACAAAGGGTGGTAGGAACAAATGCTACGCCTAGAGCATGTGTGTGTGAGATGGAGTCTTAGTGTGTGTGGGTGGGCGGGTGGGTGCGTGTGTGTGTGTGTGTGTGATGGAGTCTTAGTATGTGTGTGTGTATGTGGGTGGGTGGGTGGGTGCATGTGTGTGTGGGGTGTGTGTGTGTGTGTGACGCGGGGTCCTCGGTGGCGGATGTAATTTAAGTGTGTGTGGCTTCATCATAGAGAGGTGATGTGTATGGCAGAGGCCACCAACGATGGGGGTGCGAGAGAGAAAAGGCCCGTAGATGGGGAAGAGAAGGTGTGTGCACGTGCGAGGAGTCGACATCGAGAGAACGTGTTTGTTCGAGAGACACCGAGGAAGACTACTATATATCGATGGTGCATGTAAGCGGGAAATAAAGGAAGGGATGGTCTTGGTTTCGGGGATATAGGGGAAGAGTGAGAGGGGGGTAGCTATAAGGAGCTTGTTAAGTGTGAGTGTGTGTTTTACCCATCCAGGCGGAAGTTATGTGCACACAAGAAGAGAACGATTCGATGTGGCATTAGGGTCAAGGGTAATTAACTACGTACGGAGACATAGAGACCTTGAACGTGCATGTGCGAGAGGTATACATGTATACGTGGGGTGTGTGTGTGCGCGCGCGCATGATCGATATAAAAGAAAGAAGACATAAGTCATAAGATGAATGACATGGGAGAGACGGATCAGTTTGACAATATGCATGCATGTGAGAGTGTAGGGAAGAAGGCCCGACAATTGAATGTGTTTTTGTCTTTAAGATATAGTGGCGTGGGCTAGACCATGCATCTATGGCGAGCAAAGGGAGTGAGACACAACGATTGTGCAAAACAGATGAACCTATAAATGCATGTATGGAGATACATATATAGTGTGGGTGATAGGAAGCAAGAGTGTGTGCGAGAAAGAAATGTTGATGGAGAAACTACAGATAGATACAGAGATGGAGATGCTAGCTAGAGGGACATCGGCTAGTTTGAGTGTTGGAGATGACCGCCGGGTGGTTCAGAGGGTGAAGTTATGTGTGTGTGAGAGAAAGATAAAAAGAGGGCACTTGACTGCATGTAGATAGAAACATATGTAGTGTGTGTGATAGGAAGCAAGAGTAAGCGCAAGAAAGAAGGTTGATGGAGAAACAGATAAATAGAAAGATAAAGATGCTAGCTAGTGTGCGTTAGAGATAGGAGTCGAGTGGATCAGAAGGCTGAGTTATGTGTGTGGGTGTGAGAGAGATAGAGAGAGGGTGCATGTGAGTCACATACAAACAAATATCAGAGAGAAATGAGATCCCGAGAGACGGAGTTTTGTGTCTGTGAGAGAGAAAGATATTTCACAACGAGAGTGATAGCTAGAGAGACATATGAGGGAACACAAGATATCTCTAGGGAGAGAGAGAGTGTGTGAGCGACATACAAGAGAATGGTGGAGAGATATGAGACCCTAGGATACAGAGTTTGTGTTTGTGTGTGAGAAAGAGATATTTAAGAGGAAGAGTCATAGCTTCTCGTACCTAAGGAGCGAAAGACATCTCTATGTGAGAGGGGGTGTGCAAGTGGCACACAGGGGAATAGTAGAGAGAAATGAGACCCCGGGAGACGAAGTTTGTGCTTGTGTGAGAGAAAGAGATTTCACATGGAGAATCCTAGTTAGAGACACATAGCAGGGAGCGAGATATACTTAGAGAGAGATCGAGTGATGAAGGTCGAGGGAGAGAGTACCGTCAGTGTGTTATGAAGATAAAAGATCATTGTCGACATACGGGTATCACCAGAGATACCCGAGAGACGATGAACGCGTATAGGTCTAGAGAGATATTACTATATAAGCATGAGTGATAGCTATATGAGACGAATATCTGGATTAAAGGGGATTCAAATATTTAAACTAGAGATCACGACATCGATATTGTCATAACGCAAATTGGTCTATCAAACATGCCTATCATTTGAATTTGGGGACACGTGTAATGTTATATAGTTTATCAACATTAGTGATCCATAGATTCTTTAATTAGAGACAATGCGGTTTATATGCAATTAATGTCTAAACGGGATTACACTATATGTTGCGTGTGTGAAGCACATTATACATGTTTGAGAAGTAAAACCCCCCGCATGAAACACACATTAATTGAGACAGTTAGCGAGGAATGCATAGATTGGATTTCAACATAAAGTGGTTTCAAATATTTGAAAATGCAAATTAAGATGGATACATCCTTATGAATCTGAGATCATGCCATTTGTAAACCATATTTATGTATAAAGGGTGTTGTTGACGAGGACATCAATACCATTGTTACACCCACAACCCCTGCTGCTGTACAAACTGGACCAATTACTAGAGCTCGCGCACGCCAATTAAATTACCAGGTACTTTCGTTTCTTGGTAATGATTCTAATGTTCATGAGAATATGATGCTGCCTAAATTGGATACATTTGTTTTGCTTACAAATGAAGGGCCTAGCTTGGAGAAGGATGAACATTGGAGCAAGAACAAGCATGGAGATGATGGCATGTGCAACGGGAACAAGAATGGAGTTACAAGTGATGATCTCAGGACGTTGAAGCCACCATAATGAGTGCATGAAGCCTTGGGCGCAATATACAAGATGCTACTTAATGACTTTCATCCAGAGGCTAGTATAGGTGTTGTGTCACCTTATTATTGGGCCAGGGCCATGTATTTTCGAAATACTTGAGTATAGGCTGTTTTTAGAGTCCGTATGTGTGGGGAAACAAGAGATAGGGTTGGTTTCGGACCCCTTCCCCAAGGGCCACGAAATTCCCCCCTCTTCCTCCATATATATAGCCCTTAGGGCGTGTTTAGACTTTGGGTTTTATTTAGTTAAAAGTTAGCCATCGCTGCAACTTCGTGTACTTTGTTTGTGTCCAATGACCAGACCAAGACTGCTTATGAAACCCCACTTTTATCAATACTTCATCCATACTCGCAATATTCAGATTGCTTATTCATATTCTTGCTTGTTCTTCGATTGCTTGTAGGAATAGACCTTCGTGGTCAGGTTGATTGTGCTCCGGCATGGTCAATAACCTCTCGGAGTTGGTTTAGTGATTGCTAAGGCGCAATGTTGTGCACGTTTGTAGTCGGATCATCAAAGTCTACTCCACCAAATCGATAGTTATCATCTCATCGAAAGATCGGGACACCCCGCCTCTATCAGTTGTGCTTTTGAAAGTATATATAAAGAATGATGTATATAGAATTTTATTCCAATAAAAAATGGATCTTGATCGAACAAAAATAGAATACAAACAGGATTCGAATTGAGTTGGCACGGTAAACGTGCACTCTGCAAAAATTTGAATGAAGCAGGGAAAGTTGCAGTAACCGCCCGAAACTAAAATCTGAGAGATGGAAATTACTGCCTATCCCTGCCACGCAAAGCCTATCGGCTCAATTTCTATAGGTTTCCATATGGGTAGGTTTGTAATTTCACTCAAACATGACATAACCGCCTCTCACCCGGATTCATAAACGGTGGGCGCAAAAACACAGTGTCTCCTCGGCCGAAATCGACTCCCTCCCCGATTCATACACGGTGGGCGCCAAAAACAAACTCTCGTAGACAAATATTCGGTGTATGCGAGATTAACGTCCTATCCACAAACGACTAATATTGCTGTGATGTAGGAAATTTGAAACAGGGACTAAGTTGGTAAATTTCCTCGCATTCGAGACAAGTGCGCCCTAAATACATGGTTCCCCCCTTCCTCTCTCCCTCCATTTCCCCATTCGTACTCCGTGGGCGCCAAAACACCCTCTCCACCCCAGCCTCCTATGTCCGCCACCCCATCCACCGCCATCCTCCTCCACCATGCCGGAGTTGATACCCCGACGCCATCGTCCATTACAAGAGATCGACCTCTCTCATCCACGGCTTCGGACCGGGATCCTTGCATCCCGTCCTCTCGCTTCATCCTTGCCGTCGTCCACCTTGCCGGTGCCGCTCCTACGACCGTCTCGTCCATCGCGCCCTGCCGCCACCGTCTACCCTCCTAGATCTGCTTCCACGCCGCCAACAGCCATCACTACCACAACACCATCAAACTCTCAGCAGATGCATACACGATGCCGCACCAGAGGCGATACTCTTTCGTATCTGCTCAACTTATTTATCGCAGCAAGAAAATAAATCGCACTTTTTACTCTGATTTCTTGTCCATCACTTACTTGCTAGTTGAAAGCAAACATTGGTTGAGAAGTTTCCTTTGTCCGGTTTGCACCTTCAGATCCGCTATGGCGCGCTCAACACTATACTCGCAATGCTTATTGTTTTCCCCTTTTATATTCCACACTAGTTAAATGATAGTAGACTAAATTTTAAAATTGGGTCAGTCAATTTTTCAGAGCTCGCCGGAGTTTGCCGGTGTGAAGGAAGGGGCTCGTGTGGGGATGGTGGTTGTGGGGGGCAGTGGTGGGGCCTCGCCGAACAAAGAAAACTCGACACGGGTGGGGGTGGGGGTGGGGGTGGTGGAGGAACACAGGCGGTGGAGGCCGGTTGTTCGGCCGATGGCCCGTGCGGTGTTCTGTATGGGAAGAATCAGAGACGAGGAAGAAGAAGGGTTAGGAGACGAAGGATCTTCATCCAACCGCCTGAAATGGTTGACTTACCCAAATGAAAATAGTCACGCGACTTGCATGCAGGCATGCCTTTATATTCAGTACCATCATCATACCGGCTTAGCACTGCTCCTGAATCCATCAAACTAAACAACGTGCCACTCATAATTCCAAACTTGTTGCTCAAATACGAATATGATATGATGTTGATATTAATAAAACAAATAACGTTTAATTGGTCAGCTAATGTTCGTACTTTACTTTCGAAAAGCACGTGCACCACATATAGAGAGACAACAGGGAGCTGCATTCTTAATGCGCTCTGGTTCATCATGTGTGGGCACTGTGGAACAAACATTTTATTATCCAAAATCTGCTTGCTCTTCTTTAGCATCTTCCTCTTTCGTTCTTCTTTAATAAGTACTCTCTCCGTTCCTAAATACAAGTCTTTGTATAGATTCCACCATGGACTACATATGGAGCAAAATGAGTGAATCTACACTCTAAAATGTATTTGTATACATCTGTATGTGATCCATAGTGGAAATCTCTGCAAAGACTTATATTTTGGAATAGAGGGAGTATGATATTAGTACAATACGTTCCTTGTAGTGAAGATGAGTAGGGACATTTGCAATGTAGAGGTCTATACGTTCGGTTGTGATGGACACTTTGAACTCTTCGGGCCTCTTTGATTCGTATGATTTTGTAAACATAGGAATAGGATTTGTAGTGGCCTGCGCACTTGAATCCCATAAGAATAGCAAGGAAATGCGGGGAGTTGTGTCTCCTTTGAGAGTTACACTGATATTAAGAGTATCACACCTTCAGTTGAAGAGAGCTGGTATCCGAAGCCTTTCTAGCTATCCGTACTGGCAATACTAGCACATATATTCCAGCAAGTTCCACTTTGCTGATTTTACTCTGATGCTTATGTTTTTCCTGTTATATCTACACTATGATCTGTGTAGCTGCTTTGTGTCGCACTAGCAGCAGTCCACTCTTGAAGCTAAACACACCAATCATAAGACCAAAGCTTACTTCTTCAAATACGAATTGTCATATGATACTGATATTAGTTAACATACACACATTTAATTGGTCGGGTAATGCTCCCACTTGATTTTCCAAATGCATGTGGCCACATATAGAGAGACAACATGGAATTGCATTTCTTTGGGCACTGTGATTCATCATGAGTGGGCAACCAACATTGTATGCAATGAAGCGGAACCTCAAGAATATGCTTCATCTTTTGTTCTTTAACATGTTCCTCTTTTGTTATTCTGTATTTAGTACGTACAGTATGTACCTCGTCAGGAAGGGAGTAGGGACATCTGCAGTCAACAGCTGATAGAGTTGGCCTGTATGTGATCGATACGCTTTCAATTAGTAGCATCAATACAAAACTGTATTTTCCAGCCAGTTCCACTTTCCCGATTTATATATCGTGGTTATGGTGTACCCCTTTTATGTACACTACAATCTTCCTAGTTGTTGTGTGCTCTTGTTATCATGGTTTGGCAATAAACTCTCTATACAGTATATTATGAACCAATCATCTGCCAACTATCCTTACTTCTGGAACCTATTTTTCTATGTACTTGTGCCAGATTATATTAATGCACGCACCATATTACAGCACATATGAACTCACTCATCAGAATCCAGTGATAGCACACAAGTGTTTACAGGGGCACCCCTATATTAGAATATCCTCTGCATTACGAAGATAATCTCACTACTATTTATGTTTTCATGGTTCTCAGATATTATATGTAATTATAGTGAATATTAGAATCCGCACATCAGAAGAATATTGTGGAACACTGCAATGACTTACAAAATTGGCACCAAGGCATTGAGTGTCATTCTGGATGCAATGAAACTCATACGCTCTCCACCTGTAGATTCTTGTTCAGAATATGATCCTAGTGACTATTCTAACCTCGAGGAGTCAAAGGCAGATGGCCTGTCCTGTTCACCCATCAAGGTGACTGTTCTAATTTGGCAAGGTTTTATTGATTGCGTGTATCTTGCATATGTTGTCTTGCATTTCTTCTACTTTGTTGCACCGCCATCTTCTTAGTTTACTCATCGTATATGTCGAGATGCCATGACCATCCATTATTAATACATATTCCATCTGTCATCATACCATGTTTTTTCACTCAAATGCTGTTCTTGTGCATTAGACATCAAAAAGGAAGAGGGTGATTGCCGAACTTGAAGGAGCACCAACAAAGTCCTTGAAAACGTGGTGGTGCCAGAGAAATCAGACAACACCCCACTTATATTGGCTGTACAACCAGTGACACAAAATGTAGGACCAACTCTAGCAGACTATACCCATACTTCACTGGCCACACCACTAGCCCCACCATACAGGACCTCCACTCCAGCAAAAGGTATGCCGATTTCAGTTGCCATAGCATCAACCGTACCACAGGAAAATCCCACTCCAGCAAAAAGTATAACAAGTCCACCGGCCGAAGACCTATCCCAACTACAGAGACGGCCAATTCATGCAGATTGGAACCCCATTCCAGCTATTCCTAGTTTAAAAGACAATGCTTTCAATGTTGTTAGGGACTACGTGCATATATTCCCATCATGGGAAGATTATAGTGAAGACAAACACCATTTTCACATCTTCCTGTCCCACTTACGTGTAAGTGCTATTATTCATGGTGATTATTTTCTTGTTTTCTGCTGATTGAACACATCAATGATTTACATTACATTATTGTAAGTAGGAGAGGGTCAATCTGGATAGTCATGACGAGTAAAGCTTGCTTGCGGTTTTCAAGGAAGCATTGCAGCAGTATCGGTGTTACCTGAGGAAATCACACATTGATGGAAAGTCTATAAACGAATTTCCGGTGAAGTCTCCTATGCTAAATTTAGAAGACATTGAATGGAAAAACATTGTTATGCACTGGTCTTATTCCCAGGATTAGGTACTGTCTATGCTATCATGACAATTTGAACTTCTACTTTTCCGCATGTGCCTTACAGATCTTTTTTGCAGGATATCTGCTCGAAGAAGAATTCCAGTTTGAAAAGAACAACAGGATATCGCAAATATGCTGCCCACTGCTTTGCTCTTGTTAGTACCTTGTCTTGTATCACTGTACTTGCATACATACCTGGTTCATTATGTGACATCAGTATGCATGATAGCTTGCTTATCAATTGTTCGCTCCAAATTATCTGATCTGTGTGAATGGTTACATTAGTGTAGAATATATCCAATGCCAATGAATTCTTTTAGCTCTGCATTGTTCTTGTAAGTAACTGCTATCCTTTATCACTGTACTTATATTGAGAGGTAGTTGTTCATGTACCATCACTCTGTAGCTTATTTTCCTTTGCCCTCCATTTTCTACACATCAGATCTATATTTACTCTTACCATAAGGTTGGATAACACCGATGGTAATGAAGAAGTTTAGCTCTGCATTGCTCTTGGTTGTACCTTTTGCCCGTATTGTTGTACTTACATTTATAGCTACTTGGTTATGTAGCATCACTATTCATCTTATCTTAAATATTCTCCATTTTTTCTTATATAATCACATCCATATTTACTCTTAACAAAATGTAGAATAAAGGCAATGCTTATGAAGAAGATTCTGTGGTAAACTTCTTGAATCCCCCCCCAACAGCATGAACAAGGGCTTTATAGAGCCTGTTTTCACCAATAATGTAAGTTTGTCCTTCTCAAGCCTTCAAACTTTGGTGTGTATATTTGGTTAGGCATGACTGCAACAACTATTTGTTTTTGGCGTTTGCATCAAATTGCATGTTTAAAGTTTATTATATAGTTCATAAACAAAAAAATTTCCTTCTTAATTTAAGTTTTCAGTTGTACAACCAAGTTACTTCTTCATACCATGTAAATTAAACTATACAGAGCAAGTGATCTTCTTTTGCACTACATGTATGCTTCTGTTCTTGATCCGTAATCCAGTGGTGTGGTGAACCTACCCACTACAGCACAATGTCATCTTCTGCAATGTCTTAACTATGAACAATGTCATATCATTCTACTATTATTTAAACCATCTCTTTATTTTCCAATCTGAAATGGGATAAATTGACAGCACACTAACCATTGATACTTATGAGTTCTTGATCTGTAATCCAGTGGTCTCGTGAAGCTTCCAACTCCTTCACAATGTCATTTCTTGCCATGTGTTGACTTGAACAATACCATATTGTGTTAATGCTATTTTAAACCGTGTCACTTTATTCGTTAGTAAGAAAAGTGATGAATTGTCAGCACTGATACTTATATGTTCAAAACCTGTCATCTGTTTGCTATTTTATCTTTCAGAGTGAGAAGGATATACGTGTCAAACAAGTGCAGTCTCATCAGCTTGCTCAGCTGCTTGCGCTGGAACTCCCGAGCAGGGCTAACCTTTCTTGAACTCTATTGAAGTGTTGTCGGTTTTGTATATTATTTTGTCGGCGTGTTTATTTGCACTGGTGGCGATCTTTGATGCCCAGTGTTTGTAATCAGCTGTGTTCTTGTGCTTTATTATCATAGTGGCGAACTTTGATGCCCAGTGGATGTAATATGCCGTAATTTCTTTATTTTATAGTCTAGGTCTTTTCTTATTCACGATGCTGCAGTTATTTTACTGTATAATATATCCTGTCTTCGTAGTAAACCAGCCAAACTCAAAAATTATGGTACATAATCGGGACGTGATGCAAATCACTATATATGATCCACATCATGGGCCCCGTCATGTTGGTCTGTTAACAGGCCTAAATGTAAACTGGCCCACTAGTAGATTTGGGCCTTTAATAGGCCGAATAAACCGCCGGCCCTATTTTCGCAAGAAAACTCAATGGGATTTTAGGAAGCTGAAAAGTAGGTTGGGCCTGAAACATGTCAAACAGCTCACGGGCCGGCAGCAGGCCGAAATAGACATCGGCCCATGATTGTGCCAATCACACCACGGGCCGTTAACAGGCTAAAATTGTCTCGGTCCTTGTTTGGCCCAATCAGATTATCGGCTGTGAGCAGACCGGATGCAAACCGAGCTGTAGTTAGGCCCAACTATATGACGGGCTTTTAACAGGCCGAAATAAATATAGGGCCGAAATGTTAAACGGGCCTTTAACATGCCGAAACTAATATCAGGCCGAATTACTAAATGGGCCTTTAGCAAGTGGGCCAAAAAGCATAGCGTCCAGTTGACGGGCCAATTCTGATATGGGCCATAATTTAGCCCAAAGCCTCTTAATGGGCCGGATCTGATGTGGGCCGTAATGTCATGGAACACTTCTACGACAACAGAGGTATGCCTATCTTGATTCTGTCATAGAATCGTCATGGATGTACATGCATGACAGAAAACGTGACCTACTGTGACAAACACATAACATCACGAAAGTGTATTTTTTTGTAGTGCCCTTCTTACTTTCTAAATTTCTCTTGTGTCAACATAGAACAACACGAGTGTTGTGTCATTTTTTGGGATTTTTCGGGGTTCGGTTGGACATTTTTGCATTCATGTGCATAATTCAAATTTCAAATACATGCACATGCTACAGTGCATATAAAGTGGTTCAAAATTGGAATGTGTGTCCTTGGTTACATGCTTAAGTCCCATGCAAGAAATGCGATTAAATGTCAAACACCTTGCCACCGTTGCTTCGTCAGTAACATTGAGATACATGGTTTTTAAATTCTAGCAAATCGAAAACGCGTCTAAAATTTGTGAAACTTGACACGCTAGCATGGAACGACATCAACATGCAGTGGTAAAGTTATTGTCCCATTTGGGGTGGGTTGGGGTATATAAGCTTCTCACAAACAGAGCTTCTCACAACAAGCCTCATGGTTACGGTAGGTAACGTTTCCCCTTTCTAGACAAAATGATATCCATTGCCTCTTCTTGATTTCAGTTATTTTTCTAGTGACAACATAGAACAACATGAGTGTTGTGTTAGTTTTAGAAATTTTTTTGGGGTTCGCTTGGACATTTTTATACATTAATTGAGTTTTCAATGCATTTATGTGCATAATTTAAATTTGAACTATAGGCACATGCTCTAATGCATATAAATTGGTTGAAAATTCAAATATGTGTCATTGGTTGCATGTTTAGGTCCCATGCAAGAAATGGGAATGAATGTCAAACACCCTGCCACCGTCACTCGGCCACAAACATTGAGATACCTGCTTTTTAAATTAACCTCACTATCGGCTGTTTGTCAAAGTGATGGACGACCACCTCGCGGGCCCGCAGAAAGCATCACACGCAAGTATCGAGTGTCGTGTAGGACAACCATCGACTGCATGTGGCGAAAACATGTATGTATGAAAGGGTTGTGTAATGTTTTAAATTACGAATTCACGACTCTGATGTGGCACTGACCTGCCTAACAAAATGGCCAACCCACACGGTGGCTCACAACTCATAGTGTACTGTGAGCCACCCGCTACCCCCAGATGCACAGACTCTCTCTCTCTCACACACACACATACACCGTGAATCCACCGCAACTACTCTGCATGTTAAATTAATTATCCCGCGGTGATCATATATATATGTTACCAAAGAAGGGATGTTTTAATTTCGAAAAAATCAGAGATTATTAAGACGTTTTAGTACATTAATTGATTGATTTTCTATGGGTATAATGTGCAAAAATCAAATTCGAGCTACATGCACACGTGACAGTGCACCTAAATGGATTGTAAAAACACGTGTGTCTCATTGGGTGCATGTTTACTCCCTGTGCAACAAATTTCAAACAATGAGAATCTTGATTTTTAAATTCTAGTACATCCAAAACTTATTTGAAGCTCATGAAACTTATCGTGTTGTCATATGGACACCAATACAAAGTTGCATTGTACATTTTTGGGTCAAATTTGAGACCAGATTTGATGTAGTCTTTATCTAATTACAAACGGGAGATTATTAATAATTGGGTACAATATCCCAAATGGATTATTTATTGGAACCGTGAGCATTAGACCAATAATGGATACATGCCATGCTTCGGTTAATCATCCAAATAGAAAAAGAATAAACGTTGGATTATATACAACAAGTCATCAACACATAATGACAACGAGGACACATGCTTTATTATAGATTATTTCCAACAAAACATTCTAGTAAATACTAAAGTTTTTCACGCACAACAAATAACAAAGCGATGAAATGAACTTCAGCTCAACCAATCCTCGGTGTTGGAAATGCTTGCTTTGAACCATAACTAATTCTCTAGGAAGGGGCAGCTATTATAAATCTCGAGACCAACGCAAGACTGATCATCCAAGCTGAAGCGGCCTATATCAGGACACATATTGTGATAGCCAGGGTAGGGAACCATAGCAATGTTCGAGGTATAGATACAGTTGCTTCTCATAAAGGTAGTAACGTTGTGTCAACAGTAGCTGGATCGCCTTTCACCATCATTGGATAGTTTTGTACAAGGAAGAGCGAGTTTTCTCCAAGACTATCAATACTGAACCAGGGAGAAGGTGTTGGTGCTAGCACACTAGTATCCATCCCGAATACCCTGCAATGGATGTTTGAATAGGTACGGAGAGTGTGACCATGCGAGACAACACCTGCTTCGTTAGTGACATCAACATTGCCCTGTATACATACAAGAAGAGGTGATCCATCAGAATAAGTTGCCAGGCACCACTTACTATATAGGTCCTGCTCGTCATCATGCTCGTGATCATCGCCATCGTAATCTCCCACTTGGTTATAAAAAAATTCAAGTATAGGTGGTGGAATGTTCACAAGAGCTTGGAAACACAAGAAGGTTAATTCGTAAAGGGAAACTAGCTAACCCGCATGCATGTGGATGAAACCATTATAATTATGGTGGAAGACAAATGTACCGAAACCATAAGGATTCCATGCGCAAACAGTGCCACGAGTAGTGGCAACAAACACAAGACACTCGTATTGAATTGCATCACTGTACTCATCCGTGTACAGAAATTGATTTTTGAGCAATATCCATCGAGGCGTGGAAGTAAGGACGGCAACAAGATTGTCGAAGATAGCAACAACTTCATAGTTCTTGTAATCCCAAGAGCGGTTGGGAACTCGACAAATTGCTATCTTCCATAGACGACAGTCACCATGATCGTATTTGAACGTACGTAGATCATCTGTGTGCTCAACCTCAGGGCAGTCTGTCATTTTTGGAAGTGGAACCCGGTGACGAGTGTACACATTCACAAGTTCCCACTCGTAGTTATACCCAATATAAACAACCCAATCTCCATTTGCACCTGCCCAAGCCTTACCCTCAGGCGATGGCATCTTAATATCACACGTATCATTATCAAGCAGCATCAACTTGCACAAGGCGAGGTATCTGTCGTCCCCACGCTGGCGACCAGCGTCATGGCGAAGAAGATAGGGGAGATCAAACCGCTCTTGAAACCTTGGGTTCTTTGCAATGATGTTATTTGTTGAGTCAAGAATCGACTTGAATGAACCTGCCATGCTAGTTGAGGTGATGACGTCGCACCGATCAATGAGTTCCTCCACCACGTCATCTTTCAGATCGGGGCAAGAATAACGGGGTCATTTGCGGCCCGTTCCCTCCATGGAGAATACGATCGAACAATGGCAGAAGGAAGGGTGAAGGCAAATGGAGGGAGGAAGAGCGTGCAACAGCAGTTCCAAATCAAGAGGGAAAGGCGAAGAGGCGGTGGTCGGTTGCCACAGTACACGAAGAGGCTAGTGGGGAGTGAACGGTAGCCACAGAGAGGTCACACACTAATGACAAGGCCGTCCTCTCAGACCTAGCGCCTGTGCGGGATCGCCTCCGTCCCCCACATGAGCGAAGCCACTTCACACCCCACATGGTTGGTCCACCATGCTGCTAAGAGCAAGTACTACAATAGTGGGCTTATAGCCTGCTTACATGGCAATTTTGCCTATGCGGAGGAGAGAGACATGACGGATTCCTGCAACAAGGACAAGCGTGCCTGGCACTCGGCCTGGATGGAGAAACTCGACAGAGCTGACGTTGTGTATGCGGCCAAGGAGGCTTTCACGTGCTACGACATGTACAGGCGGATCGTTGACATGAGGAAGTGCCTCCTTCCCCAAAATGGCCAAGGATCCAGCTGGAAGTACAGCAATGGCAAGCGTCGTTGCAACAAGAAGTAGATGATTAGATCCTCGTTTCTCCTAGTTTAGTATGCATGTAATTGCTTACTTTGGTGTGTGAAAATGTTATGTGTGTAGTCACTTGTGTAATTGTATGCTTAATTTGGTTATGCAATGCTGCCTTTTTAAGTATATATGTTGATGCACTGTAGACAGAGCAAATCACATCGCACACAGACTAAACAATGGAACCCATCGGTGATGATTTCAGCAATCACTGACAATTGTATACCAGCAAATGTTTTCTCACAACACACACGACTTGTTAACATGAATCGTCTGTGTTGTTATAGGTCTTCCCACACATTTTCGATTACAGACATGTTTGTCGTGTATCACACACATCTTGTTAAGTTGAACCATTTCTATTCTCTTGGCTCAACGCAAACAGTTCATCTGAGTGAACTATATGCCATATATCGCACACACCTTCATCTGGCTGCCAATTTCTGTTGTTCCACCTCATCACAAACAGTTCATTCGAGTGAACTGCATGCTCTACATCGCACACGCCTTCATCTGGCAGCCCATTTCTTTTGGTCCCCCTCATCGCAAACAGTTAATTGAACTGAATCGTATGCCCTGAATCGCACATACAACCAAAATCTGAACCATGTTTGATGCATCCATCATCGCGAACGTTTTGCTCCTTTTTTGACGGGTTTTTTGCACCACCGTTTGCGATTATTGCGTCGCACGCAATTTCGTCGAAGTGTCTCTGATCATAGTGTCGCATTAGCAGCATCCTAAGTAGTGAATAATTGTAGATGCATGCAGGAGTTGGTATACTTGTCTCGGATGTGATGCCTATATACATGATCATTGCCTTGGATATCGTCATAACTATGTGCTTTTCTATCAATTGCCCAACACTAATTTGTTCACCCACCGTCGGTGTGAAATCCGGCAGACCTCGGGGTAGGGGTGTTTGGAGTTGTGGATCTCGGATCGATGGTAACAGAAACATGGGAGATGATGTTTACCCAGGTTCGGGTCCTCTTGGTGGAGGTAAAACCCTACATCCTGCTCTTGTTTATGTTGATGGAGATGTATCAAGTACATAGTTGATCTACCTTGAGATTGTAAGTTGTGTTCTACCTCTAGGGCCAGGTGAATGTAATTGTGATTCGGTCCCCTCTATGGGCTAAACCCCTTGGCTTATATACACGCCAGGTAGGGCATCTAGGGTTACATGGTCGGTATCCAAGGGATCACGCAGAGGCAGCAGGAGATGTCTTGGAGCATACGTCAAGTCTTCGGCAGGGACAGTCTTGATCACGCCTACGCTCATATCTTCTAGATTCCAATGAAGAGAATGAGGGCCCACCAGCCCATTCGAGGACTATGGTCCGGATAGGTTAGTACCCCCATACCGAGGATGACATTCCGACGTCAGTTCTGGAGTCTTGGCTCGATAGGTGAGTTCCTCCTCGGTATCTTCTTCGGTTCAGCTCCGAAGTCTTCTGTCCTATCGATGGTTTTACTCGAATCCCGATCCCACAATGCATGGCGCAAAATCCCTGACCTTGAACGTCATGCATCTTTGGGGAACCGGACCGCTTTATGGTGGGACGTTGAAGTGTCACCCTTTTCTTTCTTATTTATAACTAAATAATTTAGGGTAGGGACATAACGCACCCCTACTCCAAGCCTCACCAATCTGTGTGTGCCTTTCTCTTCTACTCCCAGATCCAACCCTAAGAGTTCGAACAATGGCGAGCGATGCGCGCTCCTCGAGGCGACATCACGACCCTGTCAAGGGTGATTGGCGGAGTTGCCTGGCAACCCAAGGCTCTTGTGACACTCCAAAATTTTTATTTGGCTTTTATCAAAAACTTTGTGGTTTTGAGGAGAGACCTTTTTAAATTTTTTTTCTTTTTCAGAAAAACCTTCCTCTTAAAAACCTACTTTTGCCTTGGCAAGGATTTTATTTCTTTCAAACTTTGGTGGTTGATCTTTTGCAAACTTCTTCTCTGTTAGTTCCCTTTAAATTTTTTTTAGTGAAGCTCTATGAAAAATTGGGATTTTTTTTATCTTTGAAGCCACCCTTGGCTTTGTATTTTTGCCCATGAGATAAAACCCCTCCAAAACCTCCCCTCCCCCTTGTGATCAACCTAAATTCTCTGCCCAACTAATCCAAACTGATTTTGGATTTTTATTCTAATTATTTTCCCCTCAATTCAATTCTGAAAATTATTTGGAGCCTGAGAGATTTTCAAAGCAAGTGCCCTATTGCATTTGAGTTTTGACCTCAAACCAATTCTCCCGGATTGTCCTTAGCATCCACAACCCAGAACCATCTTGATCCACTCCTCCTCTTTTGAAATTTTTCAAAATACAGTCTCTGCAAGTTTGGACCAGATTTGCCAAATTTGGTGAAATTCATATCCACACTGCTCCAAAAATTCCACCAAAAATCATGCAGCCTACTTGAGCAAGGAGAAGCCACTCCACAAAAAATCAGCTCAAGGAAAAATCACCAGAGACAAATTTCATTCTGTCGAACACCTGGTGGGCACTGTCACTGTTCAAAGTTCAGAAATTCAGTTTCAGTGTCATCTTCAGTTCGTCAGTTTCAGTCACGCGGCCACAGTGCACTTGGCACGTTGCTCGCGGCCTCGCTTGCTTGTCCGAAGCTTCACACGCGCACTTGTCGCGACCCTGGCGTCGGTGGCGCCCTGGCCCGCCTGCGCCGGCGTGTCTTGCGGCGGCCGGCTCCCCGTAACGGCCGACAGGGAGGAGAACGGCGGCGCAACGCCGTTCGGCACCGCCCAAATCCTCTGGTGGCTCCGCGTGGCCTTCTCCGTGCCAGCGCACGCATGCGGCACCGTCGCCGTGGCGCAGCACGCACGGAGCGCGCTCTCTGCCGCCGACGGGCCCGCGCCACCCCGTTCCGTCGAGCTCGACCCAAACACCCAAACCCCGGCCAGTTTAACACCAAAACGGACCCATTGAACCTCCGTGATGACGCTCGACCCCCTAACCACCCCGACCGAGCACTGCGCCACCGTAATTGCTCACCGGTGATCCTCGTTCACGGCAACCGCCTCGGACCGCCTATATAAAGGGGTCCCGAGCTCACTCTCGTGCACGCAGCACCTCCACTACTCACCAACACCCCGCCAGGCCACTAGGGGGACCTCGAGGAGGTCTCCTCCCCCAGCTCCGGCTGCCTCGCCCCGCCTCGGCCTCTAGCCCGATTCGTTCTGGTGAGGCCATCTCCGGTGCTCAAACCCCGTTCGTTACCCTCTCTAGCTGCTAGGAGCATAACCCCCTCTTCAATTTAACCTTTGCAGCCCTCTCCGACGAGCCCCTCGACCACCCGAGCCGCCGTCCGCCGGAGCAAAGCTCACCGTCGACGTGGTGCTCGCCGACCGACTCCACCACCATCAACTGACGCGGAAGGGTGCCCTGAGCACGGAGGTACCCTCCGATCTCTCTGCCTTGCCGTGGATCGCCGCCGGCGACCACCGCGGCTCTCGGGCGCCGGCGAACTCTGCCGCCCCGTTTAAACTTTTGAACCTGACGGGTGGGACCCCACCGTCAGCCTCTCTGCTCTCTCTTTCGAATCGTTTTCTGGAAGCGCCTTCGGGCAGAATGCGTTTTCTCTTCGGGCTGGCGTAGTCGCTACCGAAGCGTTTTCTGTTTTTATAAACTAGCCCCTGGAAATCTTCTGTTTCATTACAGACAAGTCCCTGGACAAAAACCCTTATAACTTTTAATCAGAAAAGTATTTTTGATTGATTCTTTTTCTGTTCTCTTTAAAATTTTGTCTAGTTTTTTATCAGATTTATTTGAAAAATATTTGGTTTACCTTCTGTGCTCTCCTTGGTATTTACGTTAGCGCATATATTTTCTTTAAACCGTAGATACCGAAGGAGGTGACGGAGCCGCGAACTTCACCGAGCTAGGCTCCGACTACTCTGAACCAGGCAAGCATGTTTGAACTTTTGATATGATGAGTGTCTTGGCATGTTTTGCGTTTAGTTAGTTTCATGGCATGTTGGTAAGCATACCGATGAACGTTATTTTATGTGATAATAAAGTGAGTGAGTTCAATGATCCATACGTGGATGAATGTGAATATGAATGGCCATGTGTTGGCATGAGGATGGGTACGATGGCAGTGTCGTAGCATGCCAGTCTTACGCCAGACTATGTGACTTCAGTGTCAAACCATATCGGTCCAGTACCTATCATTTCCTTCCTTGTACTACCACATGTTTTCCGCAAGGAATATGGTTTAGTAAGTTGCAAACCGCTTTCATGGTACACACCAAAGAGGAGAGGCCGTGATGATGGTTCCATGGCCCTGGATTAAAGCCAGTCATCCGGTCAGGGGGCATGGGTGTTTCCGGTTGGGACCGAGAGAGGGGCACCCCTTAGAGCGCGCGTATATAAATTTGATCCCATGCTATTCGAGATTGTGATCTCCCCTCTCAAAAGTTTTTCTTGGACGATGTCTAGGGTGATTCCTAGCATCGAGAGGTAGGATGTGTGTGTACCGGTTAGCTGTGTTTTCTTCCGAAACACCGTAAACGGAACTAGTCCTTCGTGACTACGGAAATCCGTTGGCTGTGGGAAAATTTTTGTACAAACTCTGCAGAGTCATATATTCCTCCGAATCATCTATTCCATGTCCAAATTCGTTCCATCCTATCCTAATCAATTGTCAGTTTTGATGACAGAGACTCCGGTGAATCGCATGAATGCTAAGTCCGGTCAAATGATTATTCCTGTGGATGGACTAACCCGTTTATTATCATGGATTAAATGTTCATTATGAGTATTATTTACTTGTGAATAAAAGCCCTTTGTGTGATGTCGCTCAGACGTCCGACTGTGGCATTTCTTTTAAAGCCCTTTCTGCGATGTCGCTCAGACGTCCGACTGTGGCATTTCTTTTAAAGCCCTTTCTGCGATGTCGCTCAGACGTCCGACTGTGGCATTTCTTTTTAAAAGCCCTTTCTGTGATGTCGCTCAGACGTCCGACTGTGGCATTTCTTTTAAAGCCCTTTCTGCGATGTCGCTCAGACGTCCGACTGTGGCATTTCTTTTTAAAGCCCTTTCTGTGATGTCGCTCAGACGTCCGACTGTGGCATTTCTTTTAAAGCCCTTTTTGCGATGTCGCTCAGACGTCCGACTATGGCATTCCTTTTTAAGCCCTTTATGTGGTGTCGCTAAGACGCCCGACTGTGGCATCTTTTCCTTATTTTTATTTGCTCACCTTTCGAGGCGTCGCTTCAGACACCCGATCGGTTCTTATTTATGCTCTGTGGGATTTCAGGCGGACTACCGCCGTTTCCCTTTTTACTCACCCCATTATGCCAATTTTATTTATTGTGCATTGAGGAATTAATCATGTTGCATCCATGCACGCATTTGTTATATCTTACGTCCGAACTGTCTTGCTAGTACTTTCAAAGTACTCACTGGCTTGTTGATTTGGCCAGATGCTGACGAAGGCGATCTCATGGATGAAGAGTTCGATAGCGAGTCCGACACTTAGAGGAGTCCCAGTCAGTCTCGTGCGACCCTGGATTTGGTCACTGTTTTATATCCGCTTCCGCTACCAAATAAATTTATCGAGCCTCACCTCGACGTTCGATGAAATGATAGACTTAGAGTCTTGTATTTTCCCTTCCCGCTGTGTTTTTCCACCACCAACCTATCCATGAGTCAGTAGTATGTCTCCACACCGCTGTGTCCTGTCCGCCATTATGTATAATTATTGGCGTGCTTGTAATAATTTGGTTGAGCAACCGCAGTTCAACCATGTAATATATTTTATGCTACTGGCTTATTGTATCAAGAAATTGTCTACCAGTGAGGAGGATCTCTCTCATACTGGACTCAAAAGACTGGTTTATCAATAAATATTTTTATTGGAAAACCGGTTGTGACAAGCTTGGTACCAGAGCCAGGCTGACTGTAGGAAGCCACTAGGTGCGACCGCTAATTAATTATTAGCATGACAGAGCTATTTTATGTTTTTGCAATTGTAGTCATTTTCTGTCAGTCAGCATAAATTTATGATCTGACCCTGCAGAATTTTGCCTACTTTTGTAGATGGCCGACGTCAGCTGCGAGTCTCAGACCTTCACGAACGTGCCCGATGGGTTCGTCAAGCTTCTTTCTTCCATCGTTCAGGTTGCGATGGGGCCATCCGTGCGCCCAGTCTTCACACTGTACCAGCACCGAGTCAACGACAGTCTGACCATGCACCAGGCCGCGGTGCAGTTCAGGGGAGGGCGTGGTGAGTTACGCCGCTTCCGGTTCGTGGGAAGAGCCATGCCTACGGAGAGGCATGCTATGCAGATGGCAGCCCGCGAGGCGATAGCTCATCTCAGGGATGTCCTTCCCGTGATGAAGACTCGTCGTTACCGTTATCTTCCGTGCCATGTGCCTTACACCTGTCACTACGCATACTCCTACCCCAGAGGAGAACGAGACGAGGCTTTTGAGATGCTCATTGAGTATCTCCGGGCCCTGGAGGCAGCCTTCGACAACCTGGTGGACAACTTCGTAGCTACCCGCATGGACTCAGTCCATGGCTGTGCTGCCAACAGGAGGGAGCTCCTACCCATCGCACTGCCACTGACTTTTGTCTCGTCATCAGCATCTTTTACGCCTACTCGTCGCCTGCCTTCTACCGAAGAATTTAACCAAGTCATTGCACCCACTCCAGCGCGCACTACACCAACCTTCGCGCCCACTCCTGTACGTGTCGCTCCGCCCCTGGCAACCGCTCCGTCCGCTCTGCGCAACACTACACGTATGGAGCCCATTAGCGAGGAGGAAGTCGAGTCCCCAACCTTGCTACGCCTCGCCCTCGGCAGGGCAAGGGAGATCGTCAACATCTCTGCCTGAGTACGCTTAGCTGCCATGTATTGTACCGCTTTGTAAGATATGTGCATAGGCTGTGAGAAGTAGCCTGTTTGCGCATCATGTAGGATCTGGAGAAGTGCACTAGCCTTAATAACATGTCAGGATTATGTACGCATATTCTAAGTGATGTACTGTATAATTACCGCCCGCGTGTAAGATATGTAATGAGCAGTCCTTCTCCGTGCACAAGTCGATTTGTTTTTCTTAAGTAAGCTTGGGTATTTAATAATATCTGCCAGCTTTATGCATTTATGGTTTTATTTTTGCGACTCTTTCCGCTTTTCTTAAGAGTTTTACAAAAAATTTCCCAGAGTGAAAAATGTCTCGTCCTTGGACACGTTCCATGCCAACTCCACCAGAGGAAATTCATGATACTCAACCCAACAATGAGTTCACTCAGGGACAGTCAAGCCAACAAGGCAGTGAATCGGCACTTTCACAAATGTGCCGCCTTTATGAACAGAGTCAGCAACAACATCGCGAGATGATGAACCAAGTCATCAACATGGGGAATCATCATGGACAGTATCAGCAACATTCCAAGTTATCCGAGCTACAGAAGACACGTCCTCAAACATTTTCTCACACTGACAAGCCTCTTGAAGCCGAGGACTGGCTTCGAGATATGGAGAGGAAATTAATTATTGCAAAGTGTTCAGATCTCGAGAAAGTACTATATGCTCCACACTATCTCACAGGAGCCGCCGCATCGTGGTGGGAGAATTTTCTGCACATGCATCCCAACGAAAATGACATAACCTGGGATGATTTCAAGGAAGGTTTCCGTGGTGCACATATTCCTAAGAGTATTATGAAAATCAAGAAGAGAGAATTTGATGACCTCAAACAAAGGAACATGACAGTGTCAGATTACAACAGTCAATTTACCCTATTATCCCGCTACGCCAATGAGGAGCGTATGACTGAAATCAAGAAGATGGAGAAATTCCTTGACGGTCTGGCGCCCGCACTTAAATGCCAACTGGTCGTGCACACTTTTCCTGATTTTAAAACGCTGGTGGACAAGGCCATTACTCTGGAAAATGAGAGACGCAGTCTGGAAGATATCCGCAAGCGAAAAAGGGACCAGACTAATCACACTCGCAATCACCGAAGCAAGATAGATTTTAAAAAGGGTGGGACACCCAAATTCTCATCCAATGTCTCACGCCCAATCAAGAATTTTCATGCAAGGGACAAGGAATTCACCTATCGCCCCGGCGTTACTTGTTACGCTTGTGGAGAAGAAGGGCATTATGCCAAACAGTGCCCCAAGCCAAGGAACTCAACCCCAAAGCCGAACAACGGCGGCAATAATGCAGCGCCCAAGCGAAACAATTTCAATCCCAAAAATAACCACAGGAAGGGTCATCTGAACCACGTAACCAAAGAGGAGGCACAAAATGCTCCGGGTATCGTACTCGGTACGTTTCCTGTCAACATAATACCTGCAATGGTTTTGTTTGATTCTGGAGCTTCTCACTCTTTCATCTCGAAAAGTTTTGCTTTGCAAAATAATTTTTCGATGCTTCCTTTGGAGAAATCCATAATAATCAAGTCCCCCGGGATTCAGCAAGTTTCTCAGAATTACTGTCAGAATGTGGTCATTGAGTTTGAAGGATTGGAGTTTTACGCAAATCTTATTGTATTGGAAAATAAAGGACTGGATGTCATCCTAGGGATGGATTGGCTAACCACCAATAAAGGTTTTATCGCCTGTTTCAATAGGACCGTGATTCTCACACACCACCAAGGGAAGACAATAAGAGTATCAGCTAAGGAAGGAAAAAGACCCCGGCAACCAAGATTAAATAAGGTGAACGTTTCTGAGCTAAACAAGGTTCCAGTAGTGTGTGAATTTCCAGATGTATTCCCTGAAGAGCTGCCAGGCATGCCACCAGATCGAGAAATAGAATTCCGCATTGAGCTAGCACCAGGAACCACCCCCATATACAAGAAACCATACAGAATGGCACCATCCGAGTTGATCGAATTGAAGAAGCAAATAAAGGAATTACTGGAAAAAGGATACATTCGAGCCAGCTCCTCACCTTGGGGATCACCAATTTTATTTGCCAAGAAGAAGGATGGAACGCTGAGATTGTGTATTGACTATGGAGCACTTAACATGGTCACAGTCAAAAACAAATACCCGATGCCAAGGATAAACGATTTGTTTGATCAACTTGCTCAGGCCAAGGTATTCTCAAAAATTGACTTAAGGTCAGGATACCATCAATTGAAGGTACGAACGGAAGATATCCCCAAAACAGCCTTCACCTCCAGATATGGACTGTACGAGTTCACAGTGATGCCATTTGGATTAACTAACGCCCCGGCATATTTTGTTCACCTCATGAACAAAGTATTTATGAAGTTTATGGACAAATTCGTCGTAGTATTCATCGATGATATTCTGGTATACTCCAAAACACCAGAAGAGCACGCAGAACATCTCAGGATTGTACTAGGAGAGCTAAGGAAACACCAATTGTATGCCAAGTTCAGCAAGTGCGAATTTTTGCTAAGACAAGTAGGTTTCCTAGGCCACGTGCTGACTCAAGACGGTATAGCAGTGGACCCAGAGAAAGTCAAGGCCGTACTTGACTGGAAGTCACCAGCCAGCGTAATAGACATACGAAGTTTCTTGGGAATGGCAGGATATTACCGCAGATTTATTGAAGGGTTTTCCACCATATCCAAGCCTATGACACAGTTACTCAAGAAAGATAAGAAGTTTGAGTGGACAGAAGCCTGCGAGAAAAGTTTCCAAGAGCTAAAGCGGAAATTAACAACAGCACCGGTATTAATTGTACCCGATATACACAAGAATTTTGAAGTATTTTGTGACGCATGCAGAAAGGGTCTCAGATGCGTGTTGATGCAAGAAGGCAAGGTTGTCGCCTACGCTTCAAGGCAACTTCGCAAACACGAGGAAAATTATCCCACTCATGATTTAGAGATGGCAGCAGTTATTCATGCACTCAAGGAATGGAGGCATTTCCTACTTGGGAATCGATGTGAGATATATACGGATCACAAAAGCCTCAAATACATTTTTATGCAGCCAGAACTAAATTTACGGCAACGCCGCTGGTTGGAATTGGTAAAGGATTATGATGTTGGTATCCATTACCATCCAGGGAAAGCAAACATAGTTGCCGATGCCCTGAGTCGGAACCCCAGCTCCGACGGGAACTATCTGCACAACTTGAGGCCCGAATTCCATCAAGAATTTGTCAAGCTCAACTTGATAATGGTAGCAGAAGGCACCATATCAACCTTGGAAATACAACCACACCTTGTGGAGAAAATTAAAGAGGCTCAGTCTGGTCACCCCAGCATTGAAGGAATTAAAAGGAAGTTGAGTATGGGCAAGGCCTCGGAATTCGTCATAGACAATGAAGGAATATTATGGTACGGAGAAAGGCTATGCGTGCCAAACATAGAAGACCTTAAACAGCAAGTTTTAACTGAAGCACACACCACTCCATATTCGATCCACCCTGGAGGCACCAAAATGTATAAGGATATTCAGGAAAGATTTTGGTGGCACGGTATGAAGAGGGACATAGCCGCCTTCATTGCATGTTGCGACTCATGTCAACGCATAAAAGCTGAACATCAGAGACCAGCCGGACTACTGCAACCTAACAAAATACCTGAGTGGAAATGGGATGAAATAGGGATGGATTTTATTGTCGGATTACCTCGGTCACGACACGGGAATGATGCCATATGGGCCATCACTGACAGGTTGACCAAAGTGGCACACTTTATTCCAGTGAAGACAACCTACACCACTCAGAGGCTTGCCAGGATTTATCTTTCCCGCATAGTCTGTCTGCACGGTGTCCCGAAGACTATAATTTCCGACAGAGGCACTCAGTTCGTCTCAAGATTTTGGGAGCAATTACAACAGGCTCTGGGAACCCAACTAGCCTTCAGTACCGCATACCATCCACAGACTGATGGACAAACAGAACGCGTAAACCAGGTTTTAGAAGACATGCTGAGAACATGTGTCCTCACCTATGGAACCAGTTGGGAGGACAGCCTGCCATATGCCGAGTTCGCATACAACAACAGTTACCAGGCCAGCCTGCAAATGGCTCCTTTCGAAGCCCTATACGGAAGGAGATGTCGTACCCCGTTAAATTGGTCAGAGACCGGAGACAGCCGCATCTTCGGACCAAATATGCTCAGAGAAGCCGAGGAAATAGTCAAGCTAATCAGGGACCGACTTAAGACCGCTCAGAGTCGACAGAAAAGTTATTATGATCAGAAACATCGTAGGGTCAGTTTCGAACCCGGTGAATTCGTATACTTGAGAGTATCCCCGATGAGAGGATTGCAACGGTTTAAGATTAAAGGAAAATTAGCACCAAGATTCATTGGACCATTTTGCATAGTGGCACGAAGAGGCACTGTAGCCTACCAGCTAGACTTACCCGAAGACTTGTCCGACATTCACGACGTGTTCCACGTCTCTCAATTAAGGAAGTGCGTAAGCAACCTAGAGAAACAAGTATCTCATGAGAACATTGACATACAGCCAGACCTCACTTATCGAGAACGACCCATAAGAATATTAGAGGAGTCTGAAAGGAGGACCCGACAGAAAACCATCAAGTTTTTCAAAGTCCAGTGGAGCAATCACACCGACAGTGAAGCAACTTGGGAAAGCGAGGATTTTCTTCGGACAGAGCATCCACACTTATTTAAGGATCAGCTGAAATCTCGGGGACGAGATTTTTCCTAAGGGGGTAGGTGTTGTGACACTCCAAAATTTTTATTTGGCTTTTATCAAAAACTTTGTGGTTTTGAGGAGAGACCTTTTTAAAAAAAATTCTTTTTCAGAAAAACCTTCCTCTTAAAAACCTCCTTTTGCCTTGGCAAGGATTTTATTTCTTTCAAACTTTGGTGGTTGATCTTTTGCAAACTTCTTCTCTGTTAGTTCCCTTTAAATTTTTTTTTAGTGAAGCTCTATGAAAAATTGGGATTTTTTTATCTTTGAAGCCACCCTTGGCTTTGTATTTTTGCCCATGAGATAAAACCCCTCCAAAACCTCCCCTCCCCCTTGTGATCAACCTAAATTCTCTGCCCAACTAATCCAAACTGATTTTGGATTTTTATTCTAATTATTTTCCCCTCAATTCAATTCTGAAAATTATTTGGAGCCTGAGAGATTTTCAAAGCAAGTGCCCTATTGCATTTGAGTTTTGACCTCAAACCAATTCTCCCGGATTGTCCTTAGCATCCACAACCCAGAACCATCTTGATCCACTCCTCCTCTTTTGAAATTTTTCAAAATACAGTCTCTGCAAGTTTGGACCAGATTTGCCAAATTTGGTGAAATTCATATCCACACTGCTCCAAAAATTCCACCAAAAATCATGCAGCCTACTTGAGCAAGGAGAAGCCACTCCACAAAAAATCAGCTCAAGGAAAAATCACCAGAGACAAATTTCATTCTGTCGAACACCTGGTGGGCACTGTCACTGTTCAAAGTTCAGAAATTCAGTTTCAGTGTCATCTTCAGTTCGTCAGTTTCAGTCACGCGGCCACAGTGCACTTGGCACGTTGCTCGCGGCCTCGCTTGATTGTCCGAAGCTTCACACGCGCACTTGTCGCGACCCTGGCGTCGGTGGCGCCCTGGCCCGCCTGCGCCGGCGTGTCTTGCGGCGGCCGGCTCCCCGTAACGGCCGACAGGGGGGAGAACGGCGGCGCAACGCCGTTCGGCACCGCCCAAATCCTCTGGTGGCTCCGCGTGGCCTTCTCCGTGCCAGCGCACGCATGCGGCACCGTCGCCGTGGCGCAGCACGCATGGAGCGCGCTCTCTGCCGCCGACGGGCCCGCGCCACCCCGTTCCGTCGAGCTCGACCCAAACACCCAAACCCCGGCCAGTTTAACACCAAAACGGACCCATTGAACCTCCGTGATGACGCTCGACCCCCTAACCACCCCGACCGAGCACTGCGCCACCGTAATCGCTAACCGGTGATCCTCGTTCACGGCAACCGCCTCGGACCGCCTATATAAAGGGGTCCCGAGCTCACTCTCGTGCACGCAGCACCTCCACTACTCACCAACACCCCGCCAGGCCACTAGGGGGACCTCGAGGAGGTCTCCTCCCCCAGCTCCGGCCGCCTCGCCCCGCCTCGGCCTCTAGCCCGATTCGTTCTGGTGAGGCCATCTCCGGCGCTCAAACCCCATTCGTTACCCTCTCTAGCTGCCAGGAGCATAACCCCCTCTTCAATTTAACCTTTGCAGCCCTCTCCGACGAGCCCCTCGACCACCCGAGCCGCCGTCCGCCGGAGCAAAGCTCGCCGTCGACGTGGTGCTCGCCGACCGACTCCACCACCATCAACTGACGCGGAAGGGTGCCCTGAGCACGGAGGTACCCTCCGATCTCTCTGCCTCGCCGTGGATCGCCGCCGGCGACCACCGCGGCTCTCGGGCGCCGGCGAACTCTGCCGCCCCGTTTAAACTTTTGAACCTGACGGGTGGGACCCCACCGTCAGCCTCTCTGCTCTCTCTTTCGAATCGTTTTCTGGAAGCGCCTTCGGGCAGAATGCGTTTTCTCTTCGGGCTGGCGTAGTCGCTACCGAAGCGTTTTCTGTTTTTATAAACTAGCCCCTGGAAATCTTCTGTTTCATTACAGACAAGTCCCTGGACAAAAACCCTTATAACTTTTAATAAGAAAAGTATTTTTGATTGATTCTTTTTCTGTTCTCTTTAAAATTTTGTCTAGTTTTTTATCAGATTTATTTGAAAAATATTTGGTTTACCTTCTGTGCTCTCCTTGGTATTTATGTTAGCGCATATATTTTCTTTAAACCATAGATACCGAAGGAGGTGACGGAGCCGCGAACTTCACCGAGCTAGGCTCCGACTACTCTGAACCAGGCAAGCATGTTTGAACTTTTGATATGATGAGTGTCTTGGCATGTTTTGCGTTTAGTTAGTTTCATGGCATGTTGGTAAGCATACCGATGAACGTTATTTTATGTGATAATAAAGTGAGTGAGTTCAATGATCCATACGTGGATGAATGTGAATATGAATGGCCATGTGTTGGCATGAGGATGGGTACGATGGCAGTGTTGTAGCATGCCAGTCTTACGCCAGACTATGTGACATCAGTGTCAAACCATATCGGTCCAGTACCTATCATTTCCTTCCTTGTACTACCACATGTTTTCCGCAAGGAATATGGTTTAGTAAGTTGCAAACCGCTTTCATGGTACACACCAAAGAGGAGAGGCCGTGATGATGGTTCCATGGCCCTGGATTAAAGCCAGTCATCCGGTCAGGGGGCATGGGTGTTTTCGGTTGGGACCGAGAGGGGGGCACCCCTTAGAGCGCGTGTATATAAATTTGATCCCATGCTATTCGAGATTGTCATCTCCCCGTCTCAAAAGTTTTTCTTGGACGATGTCTAGGGTGATTCCTAGCATCAAGAGGTAGGATGGGTGTGTACCGGTTAGCTGTGTTTTCTTCCGAAACACCATAAACGGAACTAGTCCTTCGTGACTACGGAAATCCGTTGGCTGTGGGAAAAATTTTGTACAAACTCTGCAGAGTCATATTTTCCTCCGAATCATCTATTCCATGTCCAAATTCGTTCCATCCTATCCTAATCAATTGTCAGTTTTGATGACAGAGACTCCGGTGAATCGCATGAATGCTAAGTCCGGTCAAATGATTATTCCTGTGGATGGACTAACCCGTTTATTATCATGGATTAAATGTTCATTATGAGTATTATTTACTTGTGAATAAAAGCCCTTTCTGTGATGTCGCTCAGACGTCCGACTGTGGCATTTCTTTTAAAGCCCTTTCTACGATGTTGCTCAGACGTCCGACTGTGGCATTTCTTTTAAAGCCCTTTCTGCGATGTCGCTCAGACGTCCGACTGTGGCATTTCTTTTTAAAAGCCCTTTCTGTGATGTCGCTCAGACGTCCGACTATGGCATTTCTTTTAAAGCCCTTTCTGCGATGTCGCTCAGACGTCCGACTGTGGCATTTCTTTTTAAAGCCCTTTCTGTGATGTCGCTCAGATGTCCGACTGTGGCATTTCTTTTAAAGCCCTTTTTGCGATGTCGCTCAGACGTCCGACTGTGGCATTCCTTTTTAAGCCCTTTATGTGGTGTCGCTAAGACGCCCGACTGTGGCATCTTTTCCTTATTTTTATTTGCTCACCTTTCGAGGCGTCGCTTCAGACACCCGATCGGTTCTTATTTATGCTCTGTGGGATTTCAAGCGGACTACCGCCATTTCCCTTTTTACTCACCCCGTTATGCCAATTTTATTTATTGTGCATTGAGGAATTAATCATGTTGCATCCATGCACGCATTTGTTATATCTTACGTCCGAACTGTCTTGCGAGTACTTTCAAAGTACTCACTGGCTTGTTGATTTGGCCAGATGCTGACAAAGGCGATCTCATGGATGAAGAGTTCGATAGTGAGTCCGACACTTAGAGGAGTCCCAGTCAGTCTCGTGCGACCCTGGATTTGGTCACTTTTTTATATCCGCTTCCGCTACCAAATAAATTTATCGAGCCTCACCTCGACGTTCGATGAAATGATAGACTTAGAGTCTTGTATTTTCCCTTCCTGCTGTGTTTTTCCACCACCAACCTATCCATGAGTCAGTAGTATGTCTCCACACCGCTGTGTCCTGTCCGCCATTATGTATAATTATTGGCGTGCTTGTAATAATTTGTTGAGCAACCGCAGTTCAACCATGTAATATATTTTATGCTACTGGCTTATTGTATCAAGAAATTGTCTACCAGTGAGGAGGATCTCTCTCATACTGGACTCAAAAGACTGGTTTATCAATAAATATTTTTATTGGAAAACTGGTCGTGACAGCTCTCTACCAGATTCAAATCCAGCCTCCACTTGTCCAGGATTGACATCCATGAACGGCCAAGGACAAGTGAAGAACCATCCATCCCCTTGTGAGGGCCAACGGGTATGCTTTGTTCCCTTCCTACTCCGCAGTCTGGGATTTCCAATCCACCCCTTTCTCTAGGGTTTTCTCGAGTTCAATGGGCTCCAACTCCACCACCTCACCCCCAATTACATCTTACACACTGCTGGGTTTGTAGCCCTATGCGAGATGCACCTTGGATGTGAAGTGCACTTCGGGCTCTGGCAAAGGTAGTTTGGCATAATGCCCTGCTCCTCAACCGAGTTGTTATTCGAGGTGAGGGTTGTCGAGGTCTGTCCAACTGAACGGACTGACTACACCCCATGTATTCCTTGGGAGGACAGTGACTTCTAGTCGTCCAAGTGGTTTTATATAGACGTCGTCCCGTTATTTGACCCAGTTCAGCCCGGGCTCCCTGCTTTTTCTTCGGAACCCCCAAAGAAGCATTATAGATGGAGACCGCGGACTGCTGCTCAGGAGGATGACGCCAACATTGTCAACCTAGCAGCCCATGTGAATCTGTTGACCAATACTGTCCTCACCATAATAGATGTCATGGACACAACAATCAGCCGAAGAGTCCAGCCACTTCAGCAACGTCCGCAGTTACTGTGCTTGTACAATGGAACTGATGACACCTCCTAGTCAGTCTGAGCAAATATTGATGACCCAATGGCCCTCGGGGCCGCTCTAGCCGGCATATATCAAGGATCGACAGAGGAGTTCGCAAGACAACAGTTTCGAGTCAGTCTGTCTTACTATAATCCTGCAGAGATAATGAGTTTCCTTGGCCCTTCCTATTCATCCAAGTTACCTTTTGTGGTTAATTTCCCTATCCAACCCTTTATTGAACCTAGACAGAGATGGAGGTGTTGAGTCTAAACCCTAAACAACCCTGCGCCTAAGCCGGAGAAACACCGTCGGGCAGACGACCCCCTTTTCAATGAGGACGAAGAATTGTCCCTTATATATAAAGAGGGGAAATTCTTTCTGGAGAGCCTTGACAGCTCAACAGTTGTCGTCACTCCGGACGTGCCTAGAACATGGCTCGCCTCCTCAGAAAAGCCGCCCTCCTCTACTCGAAATAGAGCCTCTCGTCCTGAAGCCCCTAGTCCTCTGACTTCTACTCCAAATGGACAACATGCAAAACGTCAGTGCGGAGGACCAGCCCCTCAAGGTAGCCCACTACAAGGGACGCAGGGAGCACGGGTGCGTACAATGACTATGGAGGCAGACCAAAATAATTCCTTGGCTTGCAAGTAATATTAATGTGTTTTCGAGAATGATTTATCACTGATCTTAATTCTTTTAGTTCTGTCGCAAGCAACCCATTCCTACACTACCAACGGAGGGTCAAAGAGTTGACAGGACGTTGGCTCCAAATAGTGGTGCGGGGCCCCTTCCTACCTCGGATGGTGCTCTTAGGGTGTATCAACCAAAGGATTCAGGGACCTGTTCGGCTACCCTCTGAGGTCCAGAGCACCATGATTCACCGACAACGGAAAGCCTATTTGAGGGACTCCACTTTTACCAAATAAGAGTTTAATGCTCCTAGCTCGGTGGAAGCCTACCTTGGAGCGGCCCAATCTGTCTTTGAGGAGGAAGTGGGCATTTTATCAGGGTCTACAGGTAAGATGTTATCCAAGGCCATATTATTTTGGTCATCACTTGTGTTCAGGCATAACTTGTTTTCTTAAAGGCAAACTTAAACTGTCAAGCGTGGTAGTAGCCCCTAAGGCATGGTACGGGCACTTGTGACCGTATTTAGGCTTGATACTGAGCAAATATTATGTATTTTACAGGGAACTCGGGAGAGAAACATTCAACTCAACGAGGTGCTTGACCAAACGAAGGGGAATCTGAACGCTGCTCTAACTGAAGTGGAACATGTAAAATAATTTACCCGAGAAGCACATGGTAAGTGTCTCCACTTCTCCCCTTATGTGTCTGTGTTACAATTACCCCGAAGTTGTATGACATAGTGCATTTCAGCAGCGCAAGCCCTTGTTCACCTTGAAAGAGATCTCAAGCAAGCCCGTGGAGAGCTGAGTTATGCGGAATCGCAGCAGCAAGTTGGACAGCATGTTTAACCCAAAGAAGAGAAGACATGAACACACTTAGAGCTAAAAATGCTCAACAGGCTCGAGAAATTGAGAATATTAAGGCCCAACTTGCTGCTGCTCAAGCTAAAGAGCGGCAGACAAGTCAAAACATTTTTTGGTAATCATCTGTATCCGTTGTAAGATGGTCATATCACAAAATGTAATTGTTGGGCTAACATGCATTTTCTTGGCAATTTCCCTAGCCGGATAGCCCCTCGAGGCTGTCGAGTAGTTTCCTAAGGATGCCATGACTCATTTGGCCAGGGTGCATGAAGATGCTCGGAAGGCAATGAAGGGAGTGTTTAAGGCGTTATGGCCCGAGGAGCAGCATGTGCCCAATGATATGGCGGTCCTTGTCGAGCGTCTTAAAAGAGCTTGGTGTCGGATCCAAGCCAGGAAGATATTGGCTTGCCGCTAGGGAGAAAGGGAGGTGTGAGCCATGGTGAAGACTCGATACAGAGGCACAGACACCACACATCTGGCTGAGGTGGGGCCTAAGGGGCCCGATGAGGAAATACCCACAAGCCTTGTGTACGAGGATGCTATGCCTGCCGCTCACTTTTCACAGAAAGATTGCACCTTAGATACCTTAATAGATGGGCTAGACCAAGTGTAATTTAATATTTGTGTATGACTGTATGTATTGAAGTACTTTATGTCATTAATTAGTCTGCACAGCCAAACTCTATCAACCTGCCATTGGCTTCTACCTCCTCGTCCGGTGGTCGAGGAGTGTCCCCTACTACTGGCCAAAGTAACTGGTCCAAGTGTTTCAGGGATGAGGAAGTCCAGCTATGTGGCTCGAAAGACTGGAGTGGGACAAAAAGTTATGTTATATTACCATTTAATGTAAGAAACATCTTCTGAGGAAAATAGTTTTTCCAACAGTTTGTTTCCTTGGGTTATTTTTCTTTGTCCGAAGGTGGGTGACCTCTAGGGTAAAGCCCCTAGTCAGGGTTTGAAATACCCCCTCCATTCTATTCTTGTGTCATGGCCGACCAATTTGAAAACTTAAAAATGCTAGCTTTTGGCTTCGTCCGTCTGAGGTACTACTCCAGATAACCTGGGAGTAACAATCACAGTGGTGCTCCCTTTACCCCCTAGACGAATAATCGGAAACATACAGGGCAAACACATGAGTCGGGCAACCCAGCTTGGCCAAATCTTATGTCAAATTGATGCATAGTTTGGATTTAGCAACAATAGGGTATAAGAAATGGAATCAACAGACGTTTTGAAAGGAACGTGCTTTATTGTCTCGTGGCCCTCTTAAAGGATCGAGAAGAGGTGTCTAGAGGGGGGGGGGGGGAATTAGACCCTCAACAAATAAAGTTGATAGTTTTTAAGTATTTCAAGTTGAGGTGGTAGATTAACACAATTTCAAGCATACACAATACAATTCAAGCAAGCACGCAAAGAGTATATGAGCAGCGGAAAGTAAAGCTTGCAATTTGAAAGAAAGTAAGGGGTTGGGATTAGAGTGTGCAAATGCAATTGGAGACACGGAGATTTTTGGCGTGGTTCCGATAGTGGTGCTATCGTACATCCATGTTGGTCTAGACTTCAACCCACGAAGGGTAAGGGTTGCGCGAGTCCACGGAGGGCTCCACCCACAAAGGTTGCACGAAGAAGCAACCTTGTCTATCCCACCATGGCCATCGCCCACGAAGGACTTGCCTCACTAGGGTAGATCTTCACAAAATAGGTGATCTCCTCGCCCTTACAAACTCCTTGGTTCAACTCCACAATCTTTTATGGAGGCTACCAAGTGACACCTAACCAATCTAGGAGAAACCACTCTCCAAAAGGTAATAGATGGTGTGTTGATGATGAACTCCTTGCTCTTGTGCTTCAAATGATAGTCTCCCCAACACTCAATTCTCTCTCACATATTTGGCTATGGTGGAAATATGATTTGAGTGGAAAGCAACTTGGGTAAGGCTAGAGATCAAGATTCTTGTGCTTGGATTGGAATGTCTTGGTATCACCAATGAGTAGATGGTCCTCTCTTTTAGAAAACAAATGCTGGAAGCGTAGGCACGTTCTGATGGCTTTCCTCATGAATGGATAATGGGTGGAGGGGCATATATAGCCTCCACAGAAAATCTAGATGTTACACCAGATTCCCAAACTCGGTGGGACCGAATGCTAAAACTCGGTGAGACTGATTCGGGTCAAGATGTGAACGTTAGAGTTTTTGGTGGGACCGACAAGGTCAACTCGGTGGGACCGATGTGCAGGGGTTAGGGTAAAACCTCAACTCGGTTTGACCGATTACTCAAACTCGGTGAGACTGATTTTGGTAATAAGCAAACTAAGTATTGGTCAAGCAAACTCGGTGGGACCGACTGAACAAACTCGGTTAGACCGAAAATGTTGCAATAGATCACAGAGAATTTGCAAGCCCATTTCAGTGAAACCGAGATCCCATCAGTGAGACCAAACTGATTAGGGTTTGGCAGTGGATGTATCAGATGAAACTCGGTGGCGCCAGATAGATCAAATCGGTGGGGCCGAGTTTGACATTTATGTTTAGGACATATGTGGATATGAGAAAGTGGTTGAGGGTTTTGGAGCATATCACTAAGCACTTTGAGCAAGCAAGCCATTAAGCAACACCTCATCCCCTTTTAATACTATTGGCTTTCCTATTGACTCAATGTGATCTTGGATCACTAAAATGAAAATGTAGAGTCTTGAGCTTTTGCTATCATTTGTCCTTAGCATCTTGAAGGGGTTCCACATCCACTTGTCCATGTCCATGCCACTCCAATGTTGAACTTATCTGAAATATACTCAGTGGAAATATTAGTCCAACAAGAGATATGTTTACATTAATTACCAAAATCACCTAGGGAGCACTTGTGCTTTCAATCTCCCCCTTTTTGGTAATTCATGACAACATACATCAAAGCTTTAGATAAAGATATAAGGAGATAGCAAGTAAAGCTTTGGAAGAACATGTAACATACATTAGCTCCCCCTACATGTATGCAATCATGTGAAGATAGATCATAAGAGTATGAGCATTCATAAACATGACAGAGCAAGCAATGAGTTACATGTGTCTTGGCTATATGCATCAGTGCAAATGGTATAGATACCGGAAATGTACCTTCATCTTTATGAATCTCTCTTGCGAACAATATGTAACACAACAAGTGATCTTCATGCACATGAGTGTGATGCATATACTTACATTGTGGTCCTCAGCTAGCTTTGAAGAAGATGTACCTGGGCAAACAAGGTTAGATAACACAAGAACATCTACTAGACAGAGCAAGAACTAAAGAACACAAGAATACCAAGACTGGGATGACATGTAGAGAGTGAGTACTAGGTACTCTATTTGGTTATTGACATGTCCCCAAGACTAAACATATGCAATGAATTCCGAAGATTTTCTTCCCTTAGGTGTCTTTCTCCCCCTGAATCTGACATTGGATAATGGGAGAAGATAGGGTAATAGAAAATCAGAACAAACAAAAAAATAACCAGAGCAAGATATCACAACACATACTATCATGTCTTTCCCCTCTTGAAGACATGAGATAACTTTCCTCTTAAGAGTAAGAAGCATCAGGAGAAGCTTTGGGAGTGCATTCTCTCTTATGTGATAAGCTTTGATATGCTCTCTCTCTCCCCCTTTGATATCAGTTTCCAAGAAGAGACTTCTGGAGCATGAGTCAAGTAGGTTTGGTCCTTGAGCCACATTACAAAGCCACATGTAATATAGGATGCTGGTAGAGGACAAGTTTCAAATAGTGGAGCTGGGATAAATATGCAGGATGCAACTGACACAGTATTTTGTCTCAGGATTGAAATCGGTAGCACCGAGTTGTCATTATCGGTGACACCGAGATGGTTCGGTTCGGCCGAAAAGATCAATCCGTTGAAACCGAGTTCAATCCAGAGAGTAAATACTTGTCACCTCGGCTCACTTAGCCAATTAAGATCTCATAAGGATATGCAAGGAATTAACTGAAGGATTTGCAATGAATTGGATGTAGGGAAATGCAGAAAATAACAGAGAAAAGAAAAGAGAAGACATTTAGGTGAAGTTTTTTTGAAAGGGGAACTAGCATGCATGAGACAAATGCAAGAGCACAAAAAAACAACAGAGAACTTCATCTAGAAAAGGTCGGCGACAAAGTCACCTATGTTAGAGTATATTGACTTAGGAGTCAAGTGAGGACACTTGATCATAGGTCATACTCATCGTTTAAGCTCGAAATGGGGTTGCCATTTTTCGTTTAAGCATCTTGATGTATCCACATCTTGTTGAGTTGCCTTGACCCATGTCTTGGGGTAAAGCTTCTCTAAGATGGAATGACATACCTTGGGTGGTGGTGTTGAACTTGGTCATGTAGTTGAACTTGTGTAGGGTGCTCAAGTCGAAGTAGATCATCAAGAATTGGGAGCACCACTTGTAGTTGAATTTCATCTTCCTACATGGGTTAGTCTTGCAAGCAAGAGCACTTGTGTATCCAAAGTGACAATCATGAAATTTGATACCAATTGAAACTGAATTCCAATGGAAAGTTGATATAAGGAATTTGTCAAAGGATATATTGAAGAGATTCGTGCTTCCTTGTCTTCATCCACCATTTTGTAGAGACTTGGAGATGTAGAGATTGCTTAGAATGTAATTGAGTTGCAATCTCATAGAGTTGGGCTTGTCCAAGTACATACAAGGGTTAGATGGCATGCAAGAGTACAAAAATATCCAAGACATATGATCATCATCATAAGAGAAATATCAAGGATTAGTCATAGTAAGGCTCATGCCTTGCATGCATCCACATGGAGTTTCTACTCCAAATTTGAAGCATCAATGATGTTCAATTCGCCTCTCAACCTGCAAAACACTTTCTCATCAAGTGGTTTGGTGAATATAACCTCCAATTGCTTATCGGTACAAACATGCTTAAGTTTGATATCTCCCTTAGCAACATTATCTCGAATGAAATGATGACGAACTTCAATATGCTTAGTTCAAAAATGTTGCATGGAATTATGAGCAATCTTAATAGCACTCTCATTGTCACAAAGCAACGGAACATGTTTCACATATATCCCATAATCTTTAAGAGTTTGGGTCATACAAAGTAATTGAGCACAACATGAACCGGCGGCAATGTATTCCACTTCGGCGGTGTATAAGGATACCGAGTTTTGTTTCTTGGAGGACCAAGACACAAGAGATCTACCAAGAAATTGACAAGTACCCGAAGTGGAGTTTCTATCAACCTTGTCACCGGCATAGTCTGACTCGGAGTAGCCAACAAGATTGAAAGAAGACCACTTAGGATACCAAATGCCAAAATTTGGTGTATGTATTAAGTATCTCACTATCCTTTTCATAGCCTTAAGATGACACTCTTTGGGGGCCACTTGATATCGTGCACACATGCACACACTTAGCATGATATCGGTACGGGAGGCACATAGGTATAACAATGAACCAATCATACAGCGGTAAACCTTTTGGTCAACCGGTTCGCCATCCTTTGTCAAGTCAAGATGTCCACTAGTAGGCATGGGGGTATTCATACCTTTGCATTCTTGCATGTTGAACTTCTTGAATAAGTCCTTGGTATACTTTGTTTGAGTGATAATGGTTCCCTCCTTAGTTTGCTTGATTTGCAAACCAAGAAAGAACTTGAGTTCACTTAGCATAGACATCTCAAACTTCTCCGACATAAGCTTCCCAAACTTGTCACTAAAATGAGGGTTAGTTGATCCAAATATGACATCATCAACATAAATTTGGCACACAAATAATTCTCCATTAACCCTTTTAGTAAGGAGTGTAGAATCAGTTTTACCAATTTCAAACCCCTTATCAACAAGAAACTTAGTCAAGCATTTATACCAAGCTCTAAGTGCTTGCTTAAGACCATAAAGTGCTTTGTGGAGTTTGTAAACATGGTCGGGTTTCATAGGATTAACAAAGCCGGGAGGTTGTTTATCTTTAAACTTCCTCCTCAATTTCACCATTAAGAAAAGCACTTTTGATGTCCATTTGATATAAGGTAATGTCATGATGATTGGCATAAGCAAGTGATAGAGGAAAAGGTGTCCCGTCTTTCGATGAGATGGTGATTATCGTTTTGGAGGAGTAGACTTTGACGATCCAACTACGTACGTGCAAGGACGTCGCGCTTTAGCAATCCCTAAACCAACTCTGAGAGGTTATTGACCACGCTGTAGCACGATCAACCTGACCACGAGGGTCTATTTCCTGCGAGCAAATGAAGAACAAGCAAGAAACTGAGATTGCAATCTGGATATTGCGAATATAAGATGAAAGCTTTATTGATCAAGATTGGGTTCTATGACATCTTGGTCTGGTCGTTGAACACAAACAAAGTACGCAAAGTTGCAGCTATGGCGAACTTTTAATCTAAACAAAACCCAAAGTCTAAACAACGCCCTAAGGGATGTATATATGGAGGAAGAGGGGGGAAGTTTGTGGCCCTTGGGGTAAGGGTCCGAAACCAACCCTATCTTTTATTTCCCCACACATACAGACTCTAAAAACAGCCTATACTTATGTATTTCGAAAATACATGGGCCTGGCCTAATAATAAGGTGATGCAACACCTATACTAGCCTCTGGACTAAATTTATGAAGTGGCATCTTGTATATTTCGTCCAAGACTTCATGCACTCATTACGGTGGCTTCAAAGTCCTGAAATCATCACTTGAAACTCCGTTCTTGTTTCCCTTTCGCATGCCATCATCTCCATGCTTGTTCTTGGTCCAATGTTCATCCTTCTCCAAGCGAGGCCCTTCATTTGTAAGAAAACAAATGTATCCAATTTAGGCAGCATCATATTCTCATGAACATTAGGATCATTACCAAGAAACGAAAGTACCTGATAATTCAATTGGCGTGCGCGAGCTCTAGTAATTGGTCTAGTATGTATAGTAGTAGGGGTTGTGGGTGTAACAACGGTATTGATGTCTTCATCATCCTCCCCTTCTTGAAATGAAGTCGTCCTTGACGGAAGCTCATCTTTCTCACCAAAATAAGGCTTCAAATTTGCAATGTTACAAGTGGGACTAACCCGAAAATCAGCAGGCAGCTCAAGTTTATATGCATTATCATTTATTTTCTCCAACACCTTAAAAGGACCATCAGCACGTGGCATTAACTTTGAGTTGTGCAAATTAGGAAATATATCCTTACGCAAATGAAACCAAACAAGATCTCCAGGTGCAAACACAACATGTTTTCTACCCTTATCTCTAGCAAGTTTATATTTAGCATTCATACGCTTAATGTTTTCCTTAGTTAACTCATGCATTTTTAAGACCAATTCAGCTCGTTATTTAGCATCAAAATTAACCTTCTCCGAAGATGGAAGAGGCAACAAATCAATAGGTGCACGAGGTAGGAAACCATACACTTCAAAAGGGCACATCTTAGTAGTAGAATGTAATGAATGATTATAAGCAAATTCAATATGAGGCAAGCATTCTTCCCACATTTTCTTATTATTCTTCAAAACAACCCTATGCATAGTAGACAATGTTCTATTGACTACTTCAGTTTGTCCATCAGTTTGGGGGTGACAAGTAGTACTAAAAAGCAGTTTAGTCTCCAACTTAACCCATAAACATCTCCAAAAGTGGCTAAGAAATTTAGTATCACGATCTGAAACAATAGTATTTGGCATACCATCCAAGCGAATAATTTCACGAAAGAGCAAATCAGCAACATTAACATCATCATGGCTTTTATGACATGGTATAAAGTGTGCCATTTTCGAGAATCTATCCACGACAACAAATATACTATCCCTCCCCTTCTTTGTTCGAGGTAAACCTAAAACAAAGTCCATAGATATATCCTCCAAGGAACACTAGGTACAGGCAAAGGCATATATAAACCATGAGGATTGAGTCGTGACTTAGTTTTTTGACATGTAGTGCAGCGAGCAATAAAACGCTCAACATCTCGTCTCATCTTTGGCCAAAAGAAATGTGTAGCAAGTATGTCCTTCGTATTTTTCACGCCAAAGTGTCCCATTAATCCTCCTCCATTCGCCTCCTGCAACAACAAAAGACGAATGGAGCTAGCTGGAATGCATAGCTTGTTAGCACGGAACACAAATCCATGATTAACAACGAACTTGTTCCATGTTCTTCCTTCTTGACAATTCTGCATTACATCTTTAAAATCAGCATCATGCATATAATGATCTTTGATGGTCTCCAAACCAAATATTTTGAAGTCAAGTTGTGAAAGCATAGTATAGCGACAAGACAATGCATCAACAATAACATTTTATTTACCCTTCTTGTGTTTAATGACATAAGGGAAAGTCTCAATGAATTCAACATTTAGCATGTCTACGATTCAGTTTAGCTTGACTTTTAATATGTTTCAAAGATTCATGATCAGAATGTATAACAAATTCTTTAGGCCATAAATAATGTTGCCATGCTTCTAAAGTCCGAACAAGAGCATATAATTCTTTATCATAAGTAGAATAATTTAGACTAGGCCCACTCAATTTTTCAGAAAAGTAAGCAACAGGTTTACCATCTTGTAAGAACACACCTCCTAATCCAATTCCACTACCATCGCATTCAAGCTCAAAAGTCTTATTAAAAATCAGGAAGTTGGAGTAAAGGAGCATGTGTCAACTTATCTTTCAATACCGTGAAGGCTTCTCCCTGTGTGGTACCCCAAACAAAAGGCACATCCTTCTTTGTAAGCTCATTGAGAGGTGCAACAATGGTGCTGAAATCTCTCAGAAAACGCCTATAGAATCCAACAAGGACAAGAAAACACCTCACTTGTGTGGCCGTTTTGGGCTGCGGCCAACTCTCAAGATCTTCAATATTTGCTTCATCAACTTCAATTCCCTGTGGAGTAACAACATAGCCAAGAAAAGATACTCGGTCGGTGCAAAAGGTGCACTTCCCAAGGTTACCAAACAACTGTGCATCTCGTAAAGCAATAAAAATAGCACGTAAATATTCCAAATGTTCCTCCAAAGATCTGCTATAAATCAGTAGTATATCATCAAAATAGACTACCACAAATCGTCCAATGAAAGTACGTAAAACTACGTTCATTAATCTCATGAAAGTACTAGGTGCATTTGTTAACCCAAAAGGCATGACTAACCACTCATATAATCCAAACTTAGTCTTAAATGTTGTTTTCCATCCATCCCCCAATTTCATACGAATTTGATGGTATGCACTATGTAAATCAATTTTGGAGAATATTGTATAGCCACTCAATTCATCAAGCATATCATCTAGCCTAGGAATAGGATGACGATAACGAATGGTAATATTATTAATGCCTCTACAATCAACACACATATGCGATGTACCATCCTTTTTTGGCACTATAATAATAGGAACAACACAAGGACTAAGGGATTCGCGTATGTAACCTTTGTCGAGAAACTCCTGTACTTGACGCATAATCTCCTTTGTCTCCTCTAGATTGGTACGGTATGGCGCACGGTTTGGCAGTGAAGCACCGGGAATTAAGTCAATCTGCTGCCCAGTCCCTCGAATAGGCGGTAATCCCGGTGGCACGTCTTGTGGAAAGACATCAGCGAACTCCTACAAAATGTTAGTGACAGCAGGAGGCAAAGAGGAAGGCACGTCCTCGAATGAAAATAATACCTCTTGGTGCACAAAAGCACAGCAAACAGATTTGCTGAAATCTAGCTCATCAATATCAGATTTGGTGGCAAATAAACATGCACTTTTCAATTTAATTTCAGAAGCAACACTAGATGGTTTATTATTAGGCTTCATTTGTTGCTCAAAATCTTTTGCCACAATCCGATTTTCACTCTTATTTTTCTCCTGTTTTGCTTTATTAGCTCTATTAATATCATCTTTCAAAATGGAATCAGGAGACATAGGAGGCAAAGTAATATGTTTATCCTTATGAACAAGATTATACTGATTGTTTGTACCATGGTGTACAGAATTTTTATCAAATTTCCATGGTCTACCAAGTAATAAGGAACATGCTTGCATGAGTACCACATCACAATCAACATAATCAACATATGTAGAGATACAAAAATGCACACGAATAGCACGCGTTACCTTAACCTTGCCATTGTTATTGAACCATTGGATATAGTAAGGATGTGGATGTGGTCTTGTGGTGAGAGATAACTTCTCCACCATCTCCATGCAAGCCAAGTTGTTGTAGCTCCCTCCATCAATGATGACGCAAACAGAACGTTCCTTCACAACTCCCTTTTGTATGGAACAAATTATGCCTCTGATTTTGCTCATCTTGTGTGACCTGCACGCTCAAAACACGTTGAGCAACTAAACTTTCGTACCTGTCGGCATCTACAGGAGTCATGTATTGCATCTTATGTTAGTCACTAGCGACTCATACCCACCATCCTCAGTAGCAATCATCACACGCTCAGATTTGCATTCTCTCGCATAATGACCTCTTCCCTTACAACTACGAAAAATAATATCACTTGTGTACCCTATTGATGCCATGGAAGAAGAAGAGCTCTGTGCAGGCCCGGCAGGTGGGCTCTTGGCAGATAGTGGTGGTTGTGCCTGCTTTCTTGTATCACGACTGGAGGTGGCACCTGATGGAGGTGCTGGTGCAGTGGAAGTAGAAGATGTATGCGGTGTCCATGATGAAGGTCGACCTGCAGAAAAGTTAGTTCGCGCCAATGCTTGTCGATCCTACACTTCGCGTTCAGCTTTACAAGCAAGATGGAATAAACAAGTGATATTATTATACTCCTTATACTCTAGAATGGTCTGAATCTCTCTATTTAATCCGCCCATAAAACGTGCAAGCATAGCTTCATTCTCCTCAACAATACCACATTTAATCATGTCAGTTTGTAATTCCTGATAATATTCTTCTACATAATTTTTTCCTTGTCTCAAACGCTGCAGTTTTTGAAGTGATTCACGTTGATAATATGGTGGAACCCAACGAGTACACATAGTAGTTTCTAAAGCAGCCCAAGTAGCTGGAATAGGATATATCTACAATGTTCAGAACTCCATACACATGCAAAACTAGTGAAAGCACAAACAACAACAACAACTCGTCTCTCCTCGAGATATTGTAAACACGTAAAACATTGTTCAGTTTCTAACTCCCAAGTAAGATATACATCAGGAATGTATCTACCCTCAAACGGTGGAATATTCAATTTTATTTTAGGATTATGGTCATGATCTCGTACCTGAGGTGGTGGTGTAGTCCTACCATTGTGAATATATACCAGGCCCAATAATAAGGTGACGCAGCACCTATAATAGCCTCTGGACAAAATTTATGGAGTGGCATCTTGTATATTTCATCCAAGACTTCATGCACTCATTACGGTGGCTTCAAAGTCCTAAAATCATCACTTGAAACTCCATTCTTGTTTCCCTTGTGCATGCCATCATCTCCATGCTTGTTCTTGGTCCAATGTTCATCCTTCTCCAAGCTAGGCCCTTCACTTGTAAGCAAAACAAATGTATCCAATTTAGGCAGCATCATATTCTCATGAACATTAGAATCATTACCAAGAAACGGAAGTACCTGGTAATTCAATTGGCATATGCAATCTCTAGTAATTGGTCCAATATGTATAGTAGCAGGGGCTGTGGTGTAACAACGGTATTGATGTCGTCATCAGCAAGTAAGATGTGAATGGACTCAAGTCTAGCAATGGGGGCATAAGTCTTACCATAGTCCATACCTTTAACTTGAGTGTAGCCTTGAGCATCGAGACAAGCCTTATTGCGTATAACTTGTCCATCTTCATCTTTCTTGTTCCGAAACACCCATTTGGTTCCAGTGACATTATGCTTCTCATCAGGCTTCTCAACCAACGTCCACACTTGGTTCCTGTCAAAATTGTGTAGCTCTTCATGCATGGCATTTATCCAATCCGGATCTTCCAATGCTTCTTCAACCTTCATAGGTTCAATGCTAGAAATGAATGAGTAATGTTCACAAAAGTTAGCTAAACGAGATTTAGAGCGAGTAATTCTCCCGGTTTGAATGTCATGAAAGATTTGTTCAACGGGATGATCTCTTGAAACACTTGCTCGAACTCGTGATAGATTTTGTTTGGGCCAGGGTGGAACATCCTCTTCATTGTCTTGTTCTTCCTCTTGTCTTTCTTTGTTGTTGTTGGCGTTGTTGTTCTCCTGTGGAGGTGGAGAAGGAGGTCGTCGAGGTTCATGTTGTTGTACATCCTCGTTCTCAACGTCTTGATGTGTCCCACTCGTGGATGCCTCCAAGTTAACTTTTGGTTCACCTTGTCGTGAAGTTGAGGCTTCCACTTGGATGGACGAGGAACTCTCCTTCACCTTCGTTGGGCGAATCTTGCCAATAGACAAGTCTTGGATTGCTTCCGAAGGATCTTGTCACCTACATCAATTGGCAATTGATCTACTTGTGAGCCATTAGATGCATCAAACTTCACATCTACCGTCTCTTCAACCTTTCGGGTGAAATTGTTGTAGACATTGGTAAGTGTGAGAGTTTGAGCCATAACCGAGTAGGAAACCTTCATGAGACTTAGAAGCAAATTTCGAACGATGATGCTTATCAAGAATGTAACACTTTGAGCCGAATACTCAGAAGTATCCAACTTGGGGTTTGTTACCGGTGACAAGCTCGTATGTTGTCTTACCGAGTAGCTTGTGAAGATATAGACGATTCGTTGCATGACAAGCTGTCTCAACTGCTTCCGCCCAAAAGTGTTTTGGCCTCTTGTACTCGTCAAGCATCGTTCTTGCCATTTCGATGAGCGTGCGGTCCTTCCTCTCAATGACTCCATTTTGTTGAGATGTGTATGTAGTCGAGAACTCATGCGAAATCCCTTCTTCGTCAAGAAAGGTGTCCACATTGGCATTCTTGAACTCCGATCCGTTGTCACTGTGAACCTTCTTGATCTTCACTTCAAATTGATTATGGGCCTTCCTAGCGAAGTTTTTGAAGATCTTTTGGACCTGCGATTTATCATCAAGAAAGAACACCCACGTAAATCTTGAAAAATCATCAACAATGACTAGTCCAGATGAGTTACCACCGAGACTCTTATAGGCGTTGCGACCGAGAAGATCCATGTGAAGTAGCTTGAGTGGTCTCCTCGTGGTCATGATGTTCTTCATGGGGCGGCTTCCTACAACATGTTTTCCTGCTTGGCAAGCGCTGCAAAGTCTATCCTCATGAAATATGACATCTTTAACACCAAGGATATGATCACCTTTAATAAGCTTGTCAAGGTTTCGCATGCCCACATGACCTAGTCGTCTATGCCACAACCAGCCTTTGGAAGATTTAGTAATTAAGCAAGTTCTAGGTTGAGCCTTTTTAGTGAAATCAACAATGTATAGATCACCTCTATGTATGCAGGTAAATACCATTTTATGATTATCTCTTCAAAACACTTGGCAATCTATTTCAGTAAATAGGACATTGAAACCAAAGTCAGCTAGACTAGATACAGAAAGTAGATTATAGCCAAGAGATTCAATGAGCATAACATTTTGTATGGAGCTGTCATGTGAGATGGCCACCTTACCGAGGCCAACCACCTTACCCTTTGAGTTATCACCAAAAGTGACATACTTTCGAGGGCCGTCGTTTTCAGCAAGCTCATGAAACATATCTTTGTCTCCGGTCATATGATCGGTACATCCACTACCAGGGACACATTCCTTCCCTCCAGCCAGGTAGCGGCGAAGGTTAGCCGTAAGACTAAAGTGTCTCATAAACTCTTCAAGATCAAAGTCATTATCATCATCCTCGTCATAGTATCCATGTTCAACATCATCTTGCAAATGATCATTTCCTAGAGAGAGTGATTCATTAGATATATGATTTTGACAATGTTCATATCTATGAATTCTAGTAGCTTCGGAAATAATATTTCTAATGATTCCAACATCTCCTTTGGCACGCATACGATTGGTAACCTCAAATAAACAATCTCCAAAGTTAGGATCATTGAGATTCATCTTATTCAAGGCAATAGACTTGTGAAGAATCTCATCTAAGTTTTTCAAGGAATAGTTCGGAAATTGTTCCTCAAGAAATCTCCATATAGTATAACCACAATCAAGAGTTGGCAAGTGACCAATCAAATTTCTAGGCAATCCTCTAGTGATAAGATTGATAGTTCTAAGATTGTGAATCATGTCAAGAGACTCGTCATGGGTAGGATGCAAGGGATCAACAAGGGGTTCACAAGGAGTAGTAATATACTTGTTCAAGTGATATTCATGAAAAATTCCAAGCATCTCATTTTTCCACTCACTAAAGAACTCTCCATCAAGCATAGGCACTCTACATCTAAGCCTCCCCAACATAGACTCATCCATCTTCCTCGAATGGTGATTAAACAAAAGCAATGAAGACCAATGCTCTGATACCAATTGAAAGGATCGATAAGAGGTGTCTAGAGGGGGGAATTAGACCCTCAACAAATAAAGTTGGCAGTTTTTAAGTATTTCAAGTTGAGGTGGTAGATTAACACAATTTCAAGCATACACAATACAATTCAAGCAAGCACGCAAAGAGTATATGAGCAACAGAAAGTAAAGCATGCAATTTGCAAGAAAGTAAGTGGATGGGATTGGAGTGTGCAAACGCAATTGGAGACACGGAGATTTTTGGCGTGGTTCCCATAGGTGGTGCTATTGTACATCCACATTGGTGGAGACTTCAACCCACGAAGGGTAACGGTTGCACGAGTCCATGGAGGGCTCCACCCATGAAGGGTCCAAGAAGAAGCAACCTTTTCTGTCCCACCGTGGCCATCGCCCACGAAGGACTTGCCTCATAGGGTAGATCTTCACGAAGGAGGAGATCTCCTTGCCCTTACAAACTCCTTGGTTCAACTCCACAATCTTGATGGAGGCTCCCAAGTGACACCTAACCAATCTAGGAGACACCACTCTCCAAAAGGTAATAGATGGTGTGTTGATGATGAACTCCTTGCTCTTGTGCTTCAAATGATAGTATCCCCAACACTCAACTCTCTCTCACAGATTTGGCTATGATGGAAAGAAGATTTGAGTGGAAAGCAACTTGGGGAAGGCTAGAGATCAAGATTCTTGTGGTTGGATTGGAATATCTTGGTCTCAACACATGAGTAGGTGGTTCTCCCTCAGAAAATCAATGCGGGAAGTGTAGGCACGTTCTGATGGCTCTCGTCACGAATGAAGAATGGGTGGACATAGGGAACATGCTCCTGAGGTGATCGAAAACATAAAGTAACGCTAAACGCAAAAAAGGAAAGAAAAAGGTATGTACATAGGAAGAGGATGCTCGGGAATTAGCGGTAGAAACGATGGAGCAGCGCGACATTCTTGGGATTGGGTTCTAGGCGCCCGTACGTTGGATCTCTAATTTGAGAAGCGCCTCCAATGAGAACCTGGTCGATGATGAATGGACCATCCCACTTGGGGGAGAGCTTGTGGCTCTGCTTCTCTGGGTGTAGTCACATGACCAGGTCTCCCACGCCGAATTCCTTTATGCGGACCTCCTGCTATGGTAACGTCTTGCTTGCTGCTGCGATTGCGGATCGTGCCTGGGCCATGTTATTCCTCCTCCAAGGCATTGAAGGCGTCCCGCCGATCTAGCTCGGCCTCCCGTTCCTCGTATATACATAGTCGAGGTGCGTCATGGATTATGTCGCAAGGGAGTACTGCCTCGGCGCCGTATATCATAAAGAATGGAGTATATCTAGTGGATCAATTTGGTGTCGTGCGGAGCCCTCATAGGATGTAATCTAGTTCTTCTATCCATTTTTAGTTGCATCGGCCCCTGCCGTCGGCCAGTAAAAGCCGGCTCGGAAAGCCTTGCTGACAAAGTTCGAGCAGCGGCGTGGTGTCCGCTCATGCTGACGTGTATTTCTTGTAATAGTGATCTCCCTTCCTCTTTGGGAATACATCGATGGAGGACCCCCATGGTACTTAGCTTATAGAGCTCGCCCTCTTGGACTTTATAGGCCTTAGACTACCTTATGATTGGTTTGGTCTTTGAGGAGTTCTTTGCGAACTAGGTATACTAGGAGTGGCTTGGTCCAGGGTGCAATTACTGCCAAGACCTCATGATTCGAGGTTGTTTCCTAGATGGCTGACCCACCCACTATGTCTTCTTCACTATCATCCTCGGTTTGGGAAAATTGCCCTACATTGTTTGACTCCGATGTGTGCTTGTCCTCTTGTCTACGGATGGCTTGAAGAGCCGTTCGAGGAAGGTGTTGTCCGGGACATTGTCCCACTTGGCGCCCATTCGAGCGAGGATATTGGTGGCCTAGTTGCTATGTCGGGGGATATGATGAAATTCAAGCCCCTCGAACATGGCCGAGATTTTTAGGACGACATACCAATAAGTTGTCATCTTCAAGTCTTCTGCATCTAACTTGCCATTTACTTGGGAGATAGCGAGGTTGGAATCTCCTCGTACCTCGAGGCGTTTGACACCCATGGAGACTGCTATGCGGAGTCCATGTAAGAGGGCTTCGTATTTGGCCGCATTGTTGTAGTCGGTATACATGATTTGTAACACGTATCGAATGCTATCTCATGTTAGTGATGTAAGCATGACTCCAGCCCCTAGACCAGCAAGCATCTTTGAACCATCAAAATACATGGTCTAGTGCTAGTATGTGATGTATTCTGTAGGGCCTTCGCCTTTGTCCATTCAGCTACGAAGTCCAGCAGTACCGGAGATTTAATAGCTCGATGTGGCTGGTATGTTATTTCAAAAGGTAGGAGCTCTATGGCCCATTTCGCTATAAGCCCCAGCACGCCCCGATTGTTAATTATGTCACTTAAGGGGACATGGATGCCGCGGTCACTGAACACTCTTGAAAGTAGTGCATGTTTTTATGACGCCATAAAGACGGCATAAGCTATCTTTTGACACTGAGGGTAGCATGTCTTGTACGGAGTTAAGACCTAGGAGACATAAGAAACTGGCTTTTGGACTTGGTACTTGTGGCCCACCATATCCATTCTACATGGAGTACTACGATGACCACCTAGTTCGTGGACGAGATGTACAATGTCATCGGTTCACACATTCCTTGTGCTGCCGAGATGGGGTTAGTGGCCAGGAGGGCTTTAATGCCTTCTAAGGCTGTCGCGGCCTCCTCGGTCCATTTAAGAGTCTTTGTCTATTTCAGCAACCTATACAAAGGTAGCGCCTTTTCCCAAAGCCTTGATATGAAGTGCTTAATGCTGCCACGCAACCTGTGAGTTTGATCATGCTTGAGCTCAGTTGGTACCTCTAGTCGGTCCAGAGCTCGTATTTTTGCAGGGTTGGCCTCGATTCCTCGGCTAGATACTATAAAGTCGAGGAGTTTTCCCGCTGGTACTCTGAAGACACATTTCTATGGGTTTGAGTTTAATTTGGTATTTCCCGCAAGCTAGCGAATGTATCGTGGAGGTTGTCGACTAGTTGTCCGACATGTTTGGTTTTGACAACCACATCGTCGACATAGGACTCGATGGTTTTACCGATGTGTTTTCAGTCATGATTGAATCATGCGCTGGTATGTAGCGCCAATGTTCTTCAACCCAAAGGGCATTCTGTTGAAGCAAAATGGCCCATAGGGCGTGATAAAGGCTGTTGCAGCCTGGTCGGAGTCTTTCATCTTTATTTGGTGGTATCATGAGTAGGCATCCAAGAAGCACATCGAAACATGTTTGGCTGTGGCATCCATGATCTGATCAATGTGTGGTAATGTGAAGGGGTCTTTGGGGCAAGCCTTATTGAGGTTTTTGAAATTGACGCATAGGCGCCAGGACCTATCCTTCTTTGGAACCATGACCAGATAAGTGAGCCATTCTCGGTGTTTGATGTCTCGTATTAATTTGGCCTCGAGGAGCTTGGCCAGTTCCTCACCCATTCCTTGATGCTTGGATTCAGAGAAGCACTGAAGTGCTTGCTTGACCGGCTTATACCCTTTAAGATGTTGAAGTTGTTTTCGGCAAGCCTGTGGGGTATTCCTGGCATATCGGAAGGATCCCAGGCAAATATATCCCAATTTTCCCTAAGGAAATTGCGCAGGGCCTCGGCAATGTCTGGCTCGAGGTTTGCCCCGATTGACGTTGTTTTATTTGGGTTCATGGGGTGTACTTGAAATTTGACTATATTGTCGGCCAGCTTAAACAAGGTCGACTTTGGCCGCTTATCGAGGATGACATTGTCCCGATCGACTTTGGTGTGTAGCGATTTAAGTTCCTCAGCCATGAGGGCTTCAGTAGAGGTTCGAGTGCGAGTGACGTCGTTTTTTTCTCGTCTTTGAGTGATCTGTCGGGGTTGCTGGAGATGTTTATTCTCCCGTTAGGGCCCAGCATTTTTAGCTTCATGTAGCCGTAGTGTGGGACTGGTTGGAACTTTGAAAAGGCATTCTAGCCGAGCAGGGCATGATATCCGCTCTTGAAAGGGGCGATATGGAACGTTAGGTCTTCAGTGAGCGCGATAGGAATTAAAAAAGATGGAATGTATCGGGCATGCCTTATCCAAGAAGTTGTCGAGGGTTATCCCCGGTCGGCAAGTGGTTTTCTTATTTTTCCTAGATCGATCAATTGATGAAGGCCGTGCGTAGGGCTCATGCCGAGGTTTGAATGCAGTGGCAGGTGAGGATGTTCGAAATGCGTGTATCCTTGCACCTGCATTGAAAATTTAATATTATATCAAAGTCCTGAAAGTCTGGTATGTCGTCTATGACAGACGAAAACATGTCCCAGAATTGCCTGATCGATTCGTCAGGTAGTTGCCGTACGTAGACGAGATCCCAGACATCCAGAGGGCCTGAATTATCAGGAAAATATTTGATGTCGGAGGTCGGTGGGAGAGTGATTTCGGTCTTTACAGTCCGCGAGCTTGACACCTTGATGCTTTCGGCCCATGAGGGGGGAGCGGTTCCTGATCGGCAGAGCTAATTTGAAGATCAGAATCGCCGGCCGTCTCTAGACGGCTGCTGTCAGAGACACTTTCTAGGAAGTACCACATCCCGTCGCCTTCTATGGGGCATTCCTCCAGGGCCGAAAAGAGATCATGGATCACCTCTTGCTCTTGAAGGGGAAAGCGTGTTTCCAAGATTGGGTTTTCAAGCTCGGAGATCGTGCCTTGGAGGTTGGAGTTTTTAACTGACGAAGCCATCGATCCTTCGTTGATCACATAGCGGAGCACTCAGTGAAAGCATTAGTGTCGGTGTGAAATCTGGCAGAACTCGGGGTAGGGGGTCCTGAGCTATGGATCTCTAATCGATGGTAACAGAAACATGGGAGATGATGTTTACCCAGGTACGGGCCCACTTGATGGAGGTAAAACCCTATGTCCTGCTCTTGTTTATATTGATGGAGATGTATCAAGTACAGAGTTGATCTACCTCGAGATCGTAAGTTGTGTTCTACCTCTACAGGCTAAACCCCTTGGCTTATATACATGCTTGGTAGGGCATCTAGGGTTACATGGTCGGTATCTAGGGGATCGCATAGAGGCGGCAGGAAATGTCTTGGAGCATAAGTCAAGTCTTCTGCAAGGGCGGTTTTGATCACGCCTAGGCACATATCTTCTACTCCCTCCATTCCTAAATATTTGTCTTTCTAGATATTTCAATAAGTGACTACATACGGAGCAAAAATGAGTGAATCTACACTCTAAAATATGTCTATATACATCCGTATGTGGTAGTCCATTTGAAATCTCTAAAAAGACAAATATTTAGGAATGGAGGGAGTAGATTCCAATGAAGAGAATGAGTGCCCATTGGCCCATCCAAAGACTATAGGCCAGATAGGTTAGTACCACCATATCTAGGACACTGTCACCCACCGTATGCTATGTGTTCGAGAGAGAAGCCTCTAGTGAAAACTATGGCCCCCGGGTCTACCTTAATCATATTATAAAATCCAAAAATACGTTGTTGCAATTTTATCTCTTTTATTTTTTTGCAACTTATCCATCTACCTATACAAGATTTGATCCTTGCAAGTAACGAGTTCAAGGGGATTGCCAACCCTCTTGCCTGTGTTGGGTGCAAGTATTTGCTTTTGTGTGTGCAGGTGTTGTTCACGAGGCTTTGCATGATACTCCTATTGTTTCGATTAACCTTGGTTCTCACTAAGGGAAATACTTATCTCTACTATACTGCATCTCCCCTCCTCTTCGGGAAAATCCTAATGCAGCTCACAAGTAGCAGGAAAAATTTTGGGTGCCGTTGTCGGGGAAACATCATCAAAACCTGTCAAGTACCTATATACAAACTATCATCTACTTCCGCTACTTTTTATTTGCCATTTTATTTTCCTTTGCCTCGTGTTTTCATCTCCCCCACTTCTCATAAAAAATACAAAAATATTTGCTTCATTATTTTGCTCGTTTGCTTGCTTTGTCGCCATGTCTTATCTTTTAGCCCTTATCATAAGAGATTATCGGAAATTGAGAATACTACTAAAAAATTCATGTTTTGACAGTATGAACACAATAATTTCTTTGTCGGGGAATTTAGAGAACACTCTATCATGATAGATGTTTTTTTGAGCCTGAAACAGTAGGAGCACCTCCTACTGCAATTAAATTAATGCAATAAAAGTCTCAAATTTACATGGTAATTTACAACCAACCCATTTTGGGGTGGGGGGAGAGAGTATTAAGACATGGTATCTAGCAGAGTGGGGATAAGATGCTTATGTTTCTCTGTAACTCTATAAGTTAGGAGCGAAAATTCTTTGAATCTTTTTAACCAGGAATCTCTAGATGGTGCTATCCCTATGAAATGCTTGTTATTACGTTCCTTCCAAATGCTCCAGGCTGCCAACAGGAATGCCTCCATGAAAAGTAGCCGAGACCACATATCCTTGGCAGCAACAACATTGTGTAGCCTGGTTCCTCCTTGTGCCCATGATAATCCCAAGCTGACCCAGTAAAGTTGGCTGACACAACATTCAAAGAACAAGTGCTCAATGGTTTATTCAATGTGTAGTCCATGTAGGATGCAGTCATGGTCATCTCCAATGTTGTAGTGTCTTCTTTTAAACATATTCCTTGTGTTTAAATGATCAGAAATGAGCAGCCATCCGAAGACTTCTATTTTCATGGTTGATTTTTATTTCCATGACCATCGAAAGGCTTGATGCACCCGTATGTCCCAGAAGCAGAAGGAGTAATATTTGTGAGTAGTGAAGGTGGTGGATCCCCAAACATAGGTCCATTGATCATGTTCAAGTTGGTCGTCGGAGAGAATAACTGATGTGGTATCCAATTGCAACTGCCTGACCTCTGCATGCGCTTGAGGAGAGAGTGGTAGATGAAACGCTTCTCCGAGAGAAGTGATGCCCAAGAAATCTCTAACTGATATATCTTCGTTCTTTGTGAAGGAGAAAGCTCTTGGGTGGTCATTAGCCAAAATGTGTCCTCCCCAAATATCTTTCCACAACAGGACATTGTCTCCTCTAACCGCTTAAGCCTGCGTGATCCGCGGAAAGTGGGAATTAGCTTGGAGACATCTCTCCACCAGAATGAGCCACAAGCATCTGTGGCATGAGGTACCTTGTTCTCATAATACGTTGTCCAGATGAGATCTACCCAAGGCAAATCAAGGTGATTGTAGAATTTATGAAGGTATTTCAAGAGCAACGCATCACCTTGAATTCTTAGGTTTAGAACTCCGAGGCCTCCCCTTTCCTTGGGTCGACAGACCATATCCCAAGAAGCCATGGAGTTGCATTTATCTCCTTGTTCAGTTTTTTTGGTCCAGAGGCATTTCCGTCGGATTTTATCTAGAAGCTCAATGATTTTTGTCGGAAGCCTGAGTGTGCAGAGGGCAAAGATTTCAAGAGAGGTAATGATAGAGTTTAAGAGCGATAGTTTTCCCACATATGAAATCATATTTAGCGTGGCCAAAAGTCTCCTCTCAGTGCTACATACCAGTGGCATTATCATGGTAGATGTTATTAGTAAACAACTTGACAATGTCAATCAAGAAGTTGCTAATGTGCAATCTCAGCTACCTCGTGTTGAAAATTAGATAGGAAAGGTTTCTGATAAAAAACTACACTAGTAAACAAGATGGTTGCTAAACATGAGTCTCTTACTAGTTTTGATGAAGATATTAAAATGATTGGTGTCTCACCCTTTGAATCTTTGTTTAGTAACATAAAACTTGATGAAAAGGGACTAAAGATGAGTCAACTTTAGCTACAAGGAGTCCCAGTTGTTTGGAAGGTGATGATCTTAATGAGAAAAATAATAAAAGTGGGTTTGGAGAGGTCAACACTTAAACTACTAATGTGCCCACTACTTTGGATTACAAAGACTTTAATTATGATAGTTGTTCTTTAATTGAGTGTATTTCCTTGTTGCAACCCATGATAAATTCACCCAATGCTTATGAACAAAATAAAGCTTTTACTAAACATATGTAGAAGCTATGATGAAAGCTTATGAAGAAAAGCTAGAGTTGGAGGTTTCAATACCTAGGAAATTTCATGATGAATGGGAACCTACTATTAAAGTAAAGGTTAAAGATTATGAATGTAATGCTTTCTGTGATTTAGGTGCTAGCACTTCCACTATACTTGTTGATATGGATGAATGTCCCCTTAATTTGCACCTGGCGGATTAAATTTCCCGATGTGAATAAATTTTATGTGACGTGATGGGCCTTGTTGATATGGATGAATGTTCCCTTAATTTGCAACTAGCGGATTCAACTATTAAGAAACCATTGGGTAGAATAAAAGATGTGCTTATTCTTGTTAATAGAAATCATGTGCCCAAGGATTTCATTGTGCTTGATATTGAATGTAATCCGTCTTGTCCTATAATACTTGGTAGGCCTTTCATACAAACCATAGGTGCTATTATTGATATGAAAGAAGGAAACATAAGGTCCCAATTCCCATTAAAGAAATAGATGGAACACTTCCCTAGAAATAGAATTAAGCCAACATATGAATCTATTATGGGGGCCACCTATGGGATTAAAACTAAGGATGACAATACTTGAATCAATGCCCTACACCTAGCTAGGGGCGTAAAACAATAGCGCTTCTCGGGAGGCAACCCAATAGTTATCTTATTTTTCATGTTTTTCTTTCTGTTTTTGAGTGTTCACACAATTATGCTACTGTTATGATTGTGTTTTTATGTTCTAATTAGTGTTTGTGCCAAGTAAAGCCTTTGGTGTGTTTACGTTGATAATTGACTTGATTCTGTGAAAAAACAGAAACTTTTACACCCAGTACTGAAATTTTCATATTTCACTAGAATGTGATAAAATTTTGAGTTTGTTATACATTATTGATATACAAATTGCTCATGTTTTCCTAATTTTTCAGAATTTGTGGAGTTATAGAAGTATAGTCTTTGTTTGGATCATTAGAGACTGTTCTGTTTTAGATAGATTCTGTTTTTATTGCATAGTTTGCTTTTTTTAACGATGCTATGGATGAGATCGGGGGTATGGATAAGTTACAATAAAATATGAATGGGTTCACAATAGTACCTAAAGTTTATGATTTTCTTATTATACTAACGGATCTCACGAGGTTCCTGTTGAGTTTTGTGTGCTTAAGTTTTCAAGTTTTGGGTGAGATCATGAGGGATGAAGGAATAAGGAGTGGCAAGACCCTAAGCTTGGGGATAACCAAGGTACCCCAAGGTAATATTCAAGGAGAGCCAAGAATCTAAGCTTGGGGATGCCCTGGATGGCATCCCCTCTTCGTCTACAATCCAAGGCACCCTAAGGTAATATTACTTGGAGATATATTTTTATTCATCTCATGATATGTGTTCTACTTGGAGCGTGTTGTATTATAGTAGTCTTTGCTTTGTTTGATTTTTAGTTTTCCACAATCATTGTTTTCTGCACACACCTTTTGAGACAGACATGCAATTATTCGCGATTATTTAGAATACTCTATGTGCTTCACTTATATCTTTTGAGCTAGGCAGTTGCTCTAGTGCTTCACTTATATCCGTTAGAGCACGTCGGTGGTTATATTTTGAAGAAATAGTTGCACTCTAATGCTTCACATATATCGTTTTGAGAGTCTAATGAATAGTAATGGAAATATGCACGTGTTATGAAATTGGTCCTGGTATGATAGGTATTCAAGAGGGATATAATAAAAACTTTCATGAAGATCACTGCATATGATAAGTTTGATTCCTTGCAATAGTTTTGCAATATTAAGATGGTAGTATGTGGGGGTACTAGTGAATGATTGAGGTTATTTAGAATATTGGTGTTAAGGTGTGTGATTCTCGAAGCATGCACGTATAGTCTCCCGTTATGTGATGAAGTTGGTGCATGATTTATTATTGAGTGTCTACCTTATGACTGGCAGTCAGGGACGAGCGATGGTATTTTCCTACCAATCTATCCCCCTAGGGGCATGCATAGTTGTACTTTGCTTCGAGGGTTAATAACGTCTACAATAAGTATGTGAGTTCTTTATGACTACTATGACTCCATGGATTATACACACTCTTACCTTTCCGCCATTGGCTAGCCTCTTCGGTACCGTGCATTGCCCTTTCTCACGTCGAGAGTCAGTGCAAACTTCGTCGGTGCATCCAAACCCCATGATATGATATGCTCTATCACACATAAGCCTCCTTATATCTTCCTCAAAACAGCCACCATCCCTATCTATCATGGCATTTCCATAGCCATTCTGAGATATATTGCCATGCAACTTCCATCGTTCTGTTATTATGCCAAACACCTATATTGTAATATTTCTTTGCATGATCATATAGCTGACATAGTATTTGTGGCTCAGCCACCATTCATCATTATCATTATCATTATCATACATGTTACGCTAGCATCATTGCACATCCTGGTACACTACCAGAGGCATTCATATAGAGTTATATTGTTCTAGTATCGAGATGTATTGAGTTGTAAGTAAATAAAAGTGTGGTGATTATCATTATTAGAGCATTTTCCCAGTGAGCAAAGGATGATGGAGACTATGATTCCCCCACAAGTCCGGATGAGGAACCGGACGAAAAATAAATAAATAAATATATAAAAGAGGCCAAAAGAGCCCAACAAAAAAAGAGAAAAAAAGAGAGAAGGGGCAATGTTACTATCATTTTCCACACTTGTGCTTTAGAGTAGCACCATGTTTTTCATATAGAGTCTCCTATATTGTCACTTTCATATACTAGTGGGAATTTTCATTATAGAACTTGACATGTACATTACGATGATGGGCTTCCTCAAATGCCCGAGGTCTTCATGAGCAAGCAAGTTGGATGCACACCCACTTAGTTTTCATGTTGAGCTTTCATACACTTATAACTCCTGGTGTATCCATTGCATGGCAATCCCTACTCCTCGCATTGACATCAATTGATGGGCATCTCAATAGCCCATTGATTTACCGCATTAATGTGAGACTATCTTCCTTTTTTTGACTTCCCCTTATTGATCTCTATCACCGCATTCTATTCCACCCATAGTGCTATATCCATGGTTCGCACTCATGTATTGTGTGAGGTTGAAAAAGCTAAAGTGCATTAAAAAGTATGAACCAATTTCTCAACTTGTCAGTGGGGTAGTTCATGATTGATACTTTGTGTGAGGAATACCAAGCATGACAAGGCTATATGATTTCGTAGAGATAGTGTTCTTTACAATTTTAATTTGAAAGACATGATTGTTTGTTGGTATGACTGACTACTGGTGTCTTTATGTCAAATTATAGACTATTTGTTTGAATCATTCGGATCTTAATATTCATACCGTAAAAAAGAGATTACATGATAAACTTGTTAGGTAGCATCCCACATCAAAAATTATGTTTTTATCATTTACCTGCTTGAGGACAAGCAAGAATTAAGCTTGGGGATGCTGATACATCTGCAAAGTATCTATAATTTTTTATTGTTCCATGCTATTATAGTATCAATCTTGGATGTTTTATATGCTATTTTATATCATTTTTGGGGACTAACCTATTAACCTAGTGCCCAGTGTCAGTTGTTGTTTTTTGCCTTTTTTGGCTTTTCAGAAAATCAAATATCAAACAAAGTCCAACTAGAGAAAATCTTTGGATTAATTTTTCCGGACCAGAAGGGACCCATGAAGGTACGGGAGAAGACCAGAGCTTGTGGGCCCCTCGTGGCACCTCTTAACCTAATTCCGCCTCTATAAAATTCCCAAATAATCCCAACATATCAGCGAGCCACCTGAAACACTTTTTCTGCCACTGCAAGCTTCTGTTCTTCCGTGATCCCATATGGAGGCCTTTTCCAGTACTCTGCCGGAGGGGGAATCAATCACGGAGGGCTTCTACATCATCCTTGTTGCCTTCCGATGATGCATGAGTAGTTCACCATAGACCTATGAGTCCATAGCTAATAGCTAGATGGCTTCTTCTCTCTTTGATCTTCAATACCATGTTCTCCTTGATGTTCTTGGAATTCTATCTGATGTAATCTTCTTTTGCAGTGTGTTTGTTTGGATCTGATGAGTTGTGGGTTTATGATCTGAATAGTCATGACAAGTAATTCAGTCTTTTCTGAACTTTCTTATGCATGATTGGTATAGCTTTGTATTTCTCTCTGATCTATCCGTTTGGTTTTCCCAACTAGATTGATTTATCTTCAGTGCGAGAGATGCTTTGTGATGGGTTCAACCTTGCGGTGCTCTATATCTTAGTGACAGAAGGGGACAAGACATGTATTTGTATTGTTGTCATTAAGGGTAAAACGATGGATTTTATTCATATTGATTGGGTTTATTTTGTCTACATCATGTCATCTTGCTTAAGGCGTTATTCTATTTTCATGAACTTAATACCATAGATGGATGCTGGATCACACTCGATTGGTGGAGTAATAGTAGTAGATGCAGTCGGGAGTATAGTCTACTTGTCTCGGACGTGATGCCAATATTGATGTGACCATTTGTACCAAGAGTACTGTCACTCGTCCAAGAAATATTAAAGTTTACCCGGTGCATGAGAAGTTAACTGTTCCAAAAGGGAAAGAAGTTGGTATTTTAAAAGTTGTTTCATGTGCTATACAGATCGGTTCTATGATACTTCAGATTCCTCCACCGCAAGATGAAATTAAACTGAATTTTAGGACTCCACCGAAGAAGCTTTGATCTGATCGGGCACAAGAAGTACCAAGTTTTATTAGTTTGGTATAATAGTACACTCCAAAGACTGCACTAGTACTAGTTATGTAGATGTTTTAAGTTTAGGTTAGTTGGAAGGTGATCAGCATTGTCAGAGTATTAATTAGTCAAATATTATTATTTTTGGATAGGAGGGTCCCGTTTCAAATTCGCTTGCATAGTCAGTTGAGAAGTGCGTACGCGCACATTATACATTAATGCTTTGGCCATGTACGAAGATCAAATTTTGCTTTAGTCGTGAGTTGAATAAAACTACAGAAAACATCCCATGTCAGGGGACACCAAGTATCTTCATTGCTGATCCGTGGGGATTTTGTTGCTGCTGCGCGTGGAGTCGATCCAATATACTCCATGCAAGTTTTTGATCTTACGGCCTTGCATTTTTGCTCGACCGTAGTTTCTTGTTGCTGTTGCTAGTACCGTGAAAGGTTATGCTGATGAACGACTTGCCATCTAGTCGAGTCTTTATCAGTTAGTATTCAGAGATAAGGTTCTTCATGGTACCATGGTGATCAAGATATCAACATCGATCAACAAAGATGGTGAGGCTGCTGCTGAGTCTGAGGAAATTGTACGTCCAGTGTACACGGATGGTATTCCTCAAAATATTCTGGATGGTTCTGACCTCACATGTGACTACGTCAAATAATGTCATGACGCTTAAGGTGATGCTTGGCAAAAGGATTGATGTTTTGATGGCCCGGTTCGGCGCTTTGGCAGACACCATCAATACACCGACGACTGATTCTGCACCACCACAGGCTGCTCCGGTTGCCCCCACTATGTTATGCAACACTGGCTCGTGATGGACATGTCGGCGTACATGATCGCCATTTGGCGGAACAATCACATGTTGGAGATGATAACCTCGATGACGACATTGATCCTACGGTTGGGTACATGCCATGACCGCGATATTTTGACCCCGTCCTGAAGCTGTCGTTTCTCGCGGAGCACGTGACCGAGTGGGTCAAGCTGCGCATGTGTGTTTGGATGATGGAATTGGGCGCATAAAAATTTCAATCCCATCATTCTCCGGCAAGTGCGAACAAGAAGGCTATTTGGAGTGGGAGAAGCGTGTTGATCAAAATTTTGACACCCATCATTATAGCGAGGGGAAGAAAGTTCAACTTGCTAGAATTGATTTCATCAGTTATATGCTAATTTCGTGGAATCAAATTTGTCGTTCAAGACATCGGCCGACGACTTGGATAGGGATGAAAGAATTCATGACGCGACGTTTTGTTCCGGAGCACTATAAAAGAGATATGTACAACAAGTTGCAATGGCTCTCTCAAGGTAATATGAGTGTAGATGAATATTACAAGTAGATGGAATTGCTTATGATACGTACAAGGACAGCGAAGGATCCAGAGGTGACCATGGAAAGTTTCTTTAATGGGCTAAATATTGAGGTGACGGATTGTGTTGAGATGGTGGTCTACTACAACATACAAGATCTTGTGCACCAAGTTGTGTGTGCAGAACAACAGATTAAGCGACGCCAAGTCAGCATAGTTCCCAGTATCCCTTTGAACATATGTAGCAATATGACCACTTAAAATATCAGGACAGTCTCGTTTCGTATTCACTTGCATAGTCGATTGAGAAGTGCCTGCACACACGTTATAAATAGAGGCTTCAGCCATGTACGAAGATCAGATTTTGTTTTAGTCGTGAGTTGAATAAAACTATAGAAAATGTCCCATGTCGGGGAACACCATATATTCCTCGCTGATCTGTGGGGATTTTGTTGCTGCTGCGCGTGGAGTCGATCCAATCTACTCGACACAAGTTTTTGATATTACGATCTTGTATCTTTACTCGACCGGAATTTCTTGTTGCCATGTCGGTGCAGCAAACATTTATGTTTGCCGCCCGGACTAACGCACATGCATGAAGTCGATCATACATCAGGTACCTATGCATGACACGAGACAAGCAAGAGAAACCGCTCTTCGTGAGATCAAGGAGAGCATTAAGAAGATCAAGTTGACATGAGATCACCTCAGGAAAGCCTCCCTTGCCGGGTAGGAAATCCCAACCAGGTCGAGGCTGCATCTGAGGGACAAGACCAAAGCACCCCAGTAAGGCTTCCGTGGCCGTCAAATTCAGAGCCTGTCAAAGATCCTTGCCGATAGGCCTTTGCCAAGACGCCACCACTCCACCTCATCATACACAAATCACTAATCAATGCGGTGTCAAGCTCTCAAGTAACTAGGTGGATCCTGTCAGGCACGTGGCAGCATGGTGAAGAAGCGATTAGCTTTATTGACACATGTCCTGAAGGCGTGTCATCCTAATAAGGAGAAGATGGATAAGAGGCGCGGCAGGCTTGCCAGGTTTCAACCTCAATATGACACCTAGCAATGCATTTAATGCACTTTGTCCTAACTGCCGGAGTTAGGTATGATAGCACTATTAGCTATCAAATTACACAAAAAGACTATTTTGCCACTGTGGTCGCCCCTTAAGCTATAAAAGGAGGCCCGGGGCAACCTGTCAAAGCGTTCAAACTTTACATCCCACAACACTTGTACGCACGCGCTGATCTTCTCGAGGCCAGCTTGCTGGGCTTGAGCACGTCGTGCCTTCATATTCCTCCATATCAATTCACCACAGCAGGAGTAGGGTTTTTCACTGCAAAGTGGCCCGTACCAGGGTAAAGAGAGTTGCCCATCGCCATGCTGCCCTGCCATTTCTGCTCTTTGTGCAATGTGACCGTCCCCTTGCTAAACCATAAAGGGGCACCCTTGACCCATAGGTGATCGTGCTCCCACGATGACATGTTTTGCGCGCCAGGTAGGGGCGTTGCTTGCGCGAACCTGAAGTTGTAGCTAGTGCGTCGATCTTCATCACCAACTACTCCACCGATGGCTCCCAAGAAGTAGAGAGGCACGACGGCACAACCGTCTAGTTCTAAAGCTCCACCGCCCGCGGTTGCAGCCGCCGTAGGCACCGCTGCGGTGGTGGGTGGAGCGAATGTTGTGGGCGGCACTACCAACACCGATGGTGTGGCCATCGTCCCCGCCATGACTGGAGTAAGAACCGGAGCCGCTAACATGGCCCTGCTCCCCCATCCTTCTGGTGAGCATGGTCATGCCGGCGTGGGCCAAGGCGGCGCCTAGCTTCGTCCTCCCCTCCGGACCAGCGAGCACAACCAATGCAGTGTCGACACCCACTCCGGTGCAAGCCAAGATCCATTGGCTGCACCGGCCAGAGGGGTGACATCAAGGCATGCGCCTCGTCCCACGCCGGGCGAGCGTGACAAGACCCCGAGTGCCGCCGTAGATCCACAACGACTGCATCCGCATGGGAAAGGCCCAGCTGATCAAGGGTCTGGCCTTCAAGAACAGCTTCGGTCGCGCCAGACCTCCCTGGTGATTGGTCCAAGATGACAGGAGTGCAACAATGCTCCTTCTGGCTCATCCAGGAGTCGAGCGATTTCGCGCTCTGCCTCCCATGCCATGCCAAGGACGGTAGCGGAAGCGATGGCCAGGGCTCAGCTATTGCTAAACTTCCCCCTAGCAATAGATAAGATGGATGAATGGAGAGATACCATCCAAAGTCTCATTGGGTTTGCTGAAGCCAACAAATCACCCCGTACGGAGCCTTCATGGCGCCCACAGGCGACGCCAGCAGCCTTTGCTGGTGGCCAAGTTGAGAGGACTATGCCCACAGTGCAGTACCCTCTGCAACAGCCAACCCAAGGACAACCACGGTGAGTTCAGCAACCCCAAGACGTCGATGATCCTGACGAGGCGTTGATGGCCTCATGTGACCCATGACTCCAACAAGATCAATGCAAAGTATTGAGGGACATGCGGAAGGAAGACGCCCATGTAACCATTGAGCGGTGCCCCGAGACACGCCGTCAATCAGACATGCGTAATGGACCTGATGTTGACAAACCCGCACCCAGTGCTGGCGGGTACTTGCCTTATGAGGTAGGGTGGCCTGCCTTCACTCATGAGCTGCTGCAGGTCCATTGGCCATCCTCTTGCACCTTCAGACAAGACCTGCCGGAGAAGTATGATGGTAAATGGAACCCGGCAGAGTTTTTGGGCATCTATACGATCGCCATTCAAGCTACCGTGGGAAGGGATGAGAAAGTTCTTGCCAATTACTTCCCGTTGGCTCTCAAGCCTAATGTGAGATCTTGGTTGATGCACTTGCCGGAGGATTCAATTTCTTCCTGGGCGGACTTGTGCAATGAGTTCGTTGGCGCCTTCATAGGTGGCCATCAAGAACCGGGGCAACCCACTGACCTGCAAGCCCTTCTACAAAAAGAAGGGGAAAGTTTTCGCAAGTATTTGCAGAGGTTCAGCCAAGTGCACCGCAACATCCCGAAGATACACCCGACAGCCGTGATTGCCGCATTCCACAAAAATGTGCACAATAGCAGGGCGGGCCAAGATGAATGTTCAGTTTCCTAAAACTGTCAGCAAAATCTACATGTTGGTCGACAAGTGCGCTCATGCTTAAGAAGGGAGAATACTTCCATGAGAGGAGGTTGGTGTCAAAGTTGATTCGGAAGACGACAACGAGACTGCCACCCCCAAGAAGAGGAGCAGAAAGCACAAAAAGAAGCGCAATGAAAAAGTAGTGATGGTCGTTGAGAGATCTGGGGATCTTAGCATCGGCAAGAAAGCAAAGATTGAAACGCTCGGCAAAGAGGACGCTACTTGCGCTAACTACCGGGCGACATCGGCTGCTGAAAAACTGGCAAATCGGAGGGGCCATACTGCAAGATCCATAGGACGAAGGGTCATGATCTCCAAGATTGCAAGCAAGTTGAACAGTTGGTTGAGAAGCAGAAGCCTGAGTACAAAAGGCGTTATAAGGAGAGAGGCCAGAATGCCACTGGCACGAAAGGTCGTGGTGGCCGCGATAGTGATTGCAGCAAAGTCGATTAGCAGAAGGAAAAGCCAAGTAGGGGCCGTGAGAAAAAGGAAAATGAAGATGACGCTGAAGAAGAGGATGATGAGACCAGTGAGCAGGAGTTTCAGAAGGCTATTGAGGCAATGTGCATTGATGGGGGCGCATCTTTACACTCCTCTCACCGCCAAATCAAGCAGTGGGCGCGTGAGGTTAATGCGACAGAGCCAGTAGCAAGCACACGGGAACCACTTAAGTGGTCTCGCATGCCCATCATCTTTTTACATCGAGGATCATTTGGATCGCACTACTATGGTTGGATGTGATACATCTCCATCGCATCTACTTTTCCAAACACTTTTGCCCTTGTTTTGGACTCTAACTTGCATGATTTGAATGGAACTAACCCGGACTGACGTTGTTTTCAGCAGAACTGCCATGGTGTTATTTTTGTGCAGAAATAAAAGTTCTCGGAATGTCCTGAAAATCCACGGAGCAACCTTTTGGAATTCATAAAAATTATTGGCAAAAGAATCAACGTCAGGGGGCCCACACCTTGTCCACGAGGGTGGGGACGCCCCCTTAGGGCGTGCCCCCCTGCCTCGTGGCCCCCCTGGACCTCCATCAACCTCAACTCCAACTCCATATATTCACATTTGCGGAGAAAAAAAATCAGGGAGAATGATTCATCGCGTTTTACGATACGGAGTGGCCGCCAAGCCCTAAACTCTCTCGAGAGGGCTGATCTGGAGTCCGTTCAGGGATCCGGAGTGGGGAATCGTTGCCGTCGTCATCATCAACCATCCTCCATCACCAATTTCATGATGCTCACCGCCGTGCGTGAGTAATTCCATCGTAGGCTTGCTGGACGGTGATGGGTTGGATGAGATTTACCATGTAATCGAGCTAGTTTTGTTAGGGTTTGATCCCTAGTATCCACTATGTTCTGAGATTGATGTTGCTATGACTTTGCTATGCTTAATGCTTGTCACTAGGGCCCGAGTGCCATGATTTCAGATCTGAACCTATTATGTTTTCATGAATATATGTGAGTTCTTGATCCTATCTTGCAAGTCTATAGTCACCTATTATGTGTTATGATCCGTTAACCCCGAAGTGACAATAATCGAGACACTTACCGGTGATGACCGTAGTTTGAGGAGTTCATGTATTTACTAAGTGTTAATGCTCTGGTCCGGTACTCAATTAAAAGGAGGCCTTAATATTCCTTAGTTTCTAATAGGACCCCGCTGCCACGAGAGGGTAGGATAAAAGATGACATGCAAGTTCTTTTCCATAAGCACGTATGACTATATTCGGAATACATGCCTAAATTACATTGATGAACTGGAGCTAGTTCTGTGTCACCCTATGTTATCACCATTACATGAGGAACTGCATCCGACATAATTATCCATAACTGATCCAATGCCTACGAGCTTTTCACATATTGTTCTTTGCTTAGTTACTTTACCGTTGCCACTATTACAATTACTACAAAACTGCTACTGTTACTTTTGCCACTGTTACCGTTACTTCCATACTACGTTGCTACTAAATACTTTGCTGCAGATACTGAGTTATCCAGGTGTGGTTGAATTGACAACTCAACTGCTAATACTTGAGAATATTCTTGGGCTCCCCTTGTGTCGAATCAATAAATTTGGGTTGAATACTCTACCCTTGAAAACTGTTGTGATCCCCTATACTTGTGGGTTATCAAGACTATTTTCTGGCCTCGTTGCCGGGGAGCATATCTCTATTCTTTGAGTCACTTGGGATTTATATCTGCTGATCACTATGAGGAACTTGAAAGACAAAAGAACTAAGATTTATCCCTCAACTACGAGGGGAGGTAAGGAACTGCCATCTAGCTCTGCACTTGATTCTCCTTCTATTATGAGTAAGCTTGCGACACCTAAACCTGCTTCTGCTATGAATTCTAATATGTCACATGTTGTTGGTGATGCCACTTCTACTATGCATGATACTTATGATGAAACTACTTCTATGCTTGATACTACTGTGCCATTAGGTGAATATCTTGATGAACAACTTGCTAGGGCTAGAGAGAATGAAACTATTGAAAATGAAATTATTGATGATAGTGATGATGAAGGTTCCCCCCTAAATATAAATTGCCTGTTGTTCTTGAGGGTTATGTTATGGATGAAGAAACCGCTAGAGATTTTCTTGCTTGCAATGATAGATCTGATCTTTAGAAGTTATTAGCTAAGCTGAAACAGAAGTCTCTGAATGCTAGAATGAAATATGACCCTACTTTTGCTACTTCACCTATCTTTGTTACTGATAAGGATTATGATTTCTCTGTCGATCCTGAGATAATTACTTTGGTTGAATCTGATCCTTTTTATGGCTATGAATCTGAAACCATTGTGGCACATCTTACTAAGTTAAATGATATAGCCACCCTGTTCACTAATGATGAGAAATCTCGTTACTACTATATCCTTAAGATATTTCCGTTCTCATTAAAGGGTGATGCTAAAACTTGGTTTAATTCTCTTGATCCTGGTTGTGTGCATAGTCCCCAGGATATGATTTATTACTTCTCCGCTAAATATTTCCATGCTCATAAGAAACAAGCTGCTTTAAGGGAAATATATAATTTTGTGCAAATTGAAGAAGAGAGTCTCCCACAAGCTTGGGGGAGGCTTCTCCGATTACTTAATGCTTTGCCTGATCATCCTCTCAAGAAAAATGAAATACTTGATATCTTTTATAATGGACTAACCGATGCTTCCAGAGACCACCTGGGTAGTTGTGCTGGTTGTGTTTTTAGGGAAAGAACAGTCGATCAAGCTGAATTGCTATTGAATAATATGTTGACTAATGGAAACAACTGGACACTTCCTGAGCCAACTCCTAAACCAACTCCGAAGAAAAGGGGTGTTCTATTTCTCAGTCCTGAAGATATGCAAGAGGCAAAGAAATCTATGAAAGAAAAAGGTATTAAAGCTGAAGGTGTTAAGAATTTACCTCTTGTTGAAGAAATACATGATCTTAATATACCACCTATTGAAGAAAAACATGGTCTTGATAACCCAACACAGGTAGTAAAGGTAAATTCTCTCTATAGATATGATAAAGTTGAAATCATGTCTACTAAGTTTGCTAGCCAATGCATGGATGAATTTGATGACTTTATGGCTAGACAAGAAAACTTCAATGCTTATGTTGGTAGACAATTGAAACAAAATGCTTATATGATTGGACACTTGAGTGATTATATGGCTAGAGTTAAAGGTGAACTTAAACTCATTAGTAAACATGCTTCTATGGTTACCACTCAAGTAGATCAAGTGCTTAAGGCTCAAATGATTTGCTCAATGAATTAAATAATAAACATGACTTTGTTGTTAGAGTAGCTACTAGAACAGGTAAAATGACTCAGGAGCCTTTGTATCCTGAAGGCCACCCTAAGAGAATTGAGCAAGATTCTCAGAGAAATAATGTTGATACACCTAGTCCTTCTAAAAAGAAGAAGAAGAAAAATGATAGGGCTTTGCATGCTCCTAGTGAACCTGTTGTAGACACACCTGAGAATCCCAATCATATTTCTATTTATGATGCTGAAACACAATCTGATGATGAACATGAACCTAGTGATAATGTTAATGATAATGTTCATGTTGATGCTCAACCTAGCAATAATAATGATGTAGAGATTGAACCTGCTGTTGATCTTGATAACCCGCAATCAACGAATCAATGTTATGATAAGAGAGACTTTGTTGCTAGGAAGCATGGTAAAGAAAGAGAATCATGGGTTCAGAAACCCATGCCTTTTCCTCCCAGACCATCCAAGAAAAAGGATGATGAGGATTTTGAGTGCTTGCTGAAATGATTAGACCTATCTTTTTGCGTATGCGTTTGGCTGATATGCTTAAAGTGAATCCTTAGTCTAAGTACATGAAAGCTATTATTACAAATAAAAGAAAGATACTGGAAGCTGAAATTTCCACCATGCTTGCTAATTACACTTTTAAGAGTGGAATACCAAAGAAACTTGGAGATCCAAGAGTACCAACTATACCATGCTCCATTAAAAGAAACTATGTTAAAACTGCTTTATGTGATCTTGGAGCTGGTGTTAGTGTTATGCCTCTCTCTCTTTATATCGTAGATTTGAATTGAATAAGATGACACCTACTGAAATATCTTTGCAAATAGCTGATAAATCAACTGCTATACATGTTGGTATTTGTGAGGATGTGCCTATTGTGGTTGCAAATGTTACTATCTTAACAGACTTTATTATTCTTGATATTCCCGAGGACGATAGTATGTCGATTATCCTTGGTAGACCCTTTTTGAATACTGCAGGGGTTGTTATTGATTGCAACAAAGGCAATGTCACTTTTCATGTTAATGGTAATGAGCATACGGTACACTTTCTGAGGAAACAACCTCAAGTTTACAGTATCAATTCTAATGGAAAAATTCCAACTATTATTATTGGAGGTTTTGAATTTCCTCTTGCTACTGTCAAGAAGAAATATGATATTCTTATTATTGGGGATGTGCATATCCCCATTGAGGTAACCTAGTGTTATTCAAAATTTCGCTGGTTACATGCGATTCAGAATGAGTTTGTTAACAAGACTTGATCAACCTTATTAGTGGATTCCTTTTGATGAGCATGAGAGGAATGAAGCTAGAAGGCGCAACCTTCTGTACCCTCCTTTTACTTTCTGTTATTTAGATTTAATAAAGTAAAAATAGTATTTTCTCTCTGTTTTCTGAATTATCCATGCAATAAAAATACCCCGAAAATTAAAGTTCTCCAAATGCCTTGGAAATTTAGTATGATTTTTTCTGGAATATTCGAGAATATCTGGCACTGAGAACACAGCAGGGGGAGCAAGCACCTGGCCACGAGGGTTGATACGTCTCCAACGTATCTATAATTTTTGATTGTTCCATGCTATTATATTACCCCTTTTGGATGTTTATGGGCTTTATTTTACACATTTATATCATTTTTGGCACTAACCTACTAACCGGAGGCCCAGTCCATATTGCTGTTTTTTTGCCTATTTCAGTATTTCGAAGAAAAGGAATATCAAACGGAGTCCAAACAGAACGAAACCTTTGGGAGCGTGATTTTTGGAACAAACATGATCCAGAGGACTTGGAGTGCAAGCCAAGAAGCAGCCAAGGCGGCCACGAGGGTGGAGGGCGCGCCCACCCCTACAGGGCGCGCCCCGTATCTCGTGGGCCCCTCGGGCGGCCACCGACGTACTTCTTCCTCCTATATATACCCACGTACCCCGAAAACATCCAGGGAGCCAACGAAAAACAATTTCCACCGACGTAACCTTCTGTATCCGCGAGATCCCATCTTGGATCCTTCGTCGGCGCTCCGCTGGAGGGGGAATCGACCACGGAGGGCTTCTACATCAACACCATAGCCCCTCTAATGAGTTGTGAGTAGTTTACCACAGACCTTCGGGTCCATAGTTATTATCTAGATGCTTCTTCTCTCTTTTTGGATCTCAATACCATGTTCTCCCCCTCTCTTGAGGAGATCTATTCGATGTAACTCTTTTTGCGGTGTGTTTGTCGAGATCCGATGAATTGTGGGTTTATGATCAAGTTTATCTATGAGAAATATTTGAATCTCCTCTGAATTCTTTTATGTATGATTGAGTTATCTTTGCAAGTCTCTTCGAATTATCAGTTTGGTTTGGCCTACTAGATTGATCATTCTTGCAATGGGAGAAGTGCTTAGCTTTGGGTTCAATCTTGCGGTGTCCTTACCCAGTGACAATAGGGGTTGCAACGCACGTGTTGTATTGTTGCCATCGAGGATAAAAAGATGGGGTTTATATCATATTGCATGAGTTTATCCCTCTACATCATGTCATCTTTCTTAATGTGTTACTCTGTTCTTATGAACTTAATACTCTAGATGCATGCTGGATAGCGGTTGATGTGTGGAGTAATAGTAGTAGATGCAGGCAGGACTCAGTCTACTTGTCACGGACGTGATGCCTATATACATGATCATGCCTAGATAATCTCATAATTATTCGCTTTTCTATCAATTGCTCGACAGTAATTTTTTCACCCACCGTAATACTTATGCTATCTTGAGAGAAGCCACTAGTGAAACCTATGGCCCCCAGGTCTATCTTTTATCATATAAGCTTTCAATCTACTTTTATTTGCATCTTTACTTTTCCAATCTATATTATAAAATACCAAAAATATATTTATCTTATCATACTATCTCTATCAGATCTCACTTTTGCAAGTGGCTGTGAAGGGATTGACAATCCCTTTATTGTGTTGGTTGCGAGTTCTTTGTTTGTTTGTGTAGGTGCGTGGGACTTTTGAGGAGCCTCCAACTGGATTGATACCTTGGTTCTCAAAAACTGAGGGAAATACTTACGCTAGTATTGCTGCATCACCCTTTCCTCTTCAAGGAAAACTAACGCAACCTCAAGACGTAGCAAGGGTCCAGGGCGAGCCCACCCCCAGGGGGCGCGTCCTCCTGCCTCGTGGGCCCACGGTGGCCCCCCTCCACTTATTCCTTCACCCATGCTCTTCTTCTTCCTCCAAAAAAATCACTATCTAGCTCAAGCACAAGTTCTAGCTCATTTTGCTGCCATTTTCAATCTCCTTGCTCAAAGCTCCATTCACAAGACTGCTTTGGGGGATTGTTCTTTGGTTTGTGACTCCTCCAATGGTCCAATTAGTTTTTGTTCTAGTGCTTTATTCACTGCAAATTATTGCTGCTAAGTTGACCATGTTCTTGAGCTTGCATGTCGAATTTATATGGTCCCAAGTAGTTCTAATGCATGATATAGTCTCTAGGCACTTGTGGGAGTAGTTGCTATCAATTTTGTTGAGTTTGGTTCACTTTTATTTTGAGTTACTAAAATTTTCAGAAATTTTTCAGAGGAAGAAATATGTCTAGGAAAATGTACCAAGGTGGTTCTTCAAGGAAGCAAGGACCCAGGCTCGCAATACGTGAGCAGGACAATGAACCACCGAGGGAAGCTTACGTGCGGCCTTGTGAATGGCCGTCAGAGGAGTTTATGGTCAAAGCAGGCATCAAGGATGAATTTGATGCATATGTGCATAATGCCGATCTTGAGGACTTGATGCAAGATAAGTGCCGATCTTTGATGCATATGTTCCTTTGTGAGAAGGTTCAAATTTACATCTTCACGCAATTCTCACACTGTCCTATTTGATCTTTATGATAAATCTTATACCATGGACTTAGAAGATTTTACTACTGCTTGTAAACTCCCGCAATGGGGTAGTGCTAGTGAACCTCGCAAATCTGAATATAAAGATTTTCTTGCTAGTATCACCGTGGGGGAATCTAGAGAAATAGCACAAGCGACCATAGGGAGCATTCATTTTCCTGCTATACATTCTTTTGCTCTCTTCATTGGTAGATGCATTAACGGTGAAGACGAGGCTTGTCACATGTGTGTTCCGGATCTTAGTGTCCTCAAGAGTGTTGTATTAGGTGATAAACAATATAACTTGGGGGCCATTGTTGCACGTAGGTTGCATAATAATGGTTTAATTGGAGACTTGTTTGGTGGGATTTATGGAACTCGTGTAGCTAATTTTCTTGAGATACCCATACATGAAAGGGATATGGAGTTGCCCCCTGCTTATTTAGATTATGATGCCATGGTTAGCCATCAGTTTCTTGAGAGGAATGAACAATTCCTCCAATACTGACTAATCTTTGACAAACGTCGCACTGTCCATGTTGCTCTACCTGCTCCTGGTTTATTTGACTTTCAAGCAAAAAGGAGATATATTATAACCAGGGAGGAGGCGGACGAGTACGAGAGGAGGACGGAGGCAGCCCGCCTCCAAGCTACAGCTCGTGAGGCAATGGTTGTTGCATCTTAGTACGACCCCAGTTACAACTTCGGATATCCGCCAGGCCATCCATGGGTATAGACCAACTTAGGCCCAAATCCTAAGCTTGGGGGAGTACGTATTTCTCACTGACATTACATTCATGTTCACACACTCATGCTAATTGTCAGTGCTCATACTTTTTCATTGTATTAACCATGCTAGTTTATTTTCTTTTTCTAGCTTTCTTCTTGTGTGTTTGAAAAACCTTAAGAAAAATAAAAAAAATTAGTTGTAGCTTTTAGCTAGTTTATTTTCCATCCCTGTGGTAGTAGTAATTAAAATAAAACCCAAAAAGATTTCTCGTTCTTCTTTTGCTTGTTGGGAGCTTTCCCGTGTAAATAGTTTTATTTCTTTTCTTTTCGTTGGGGGTCGAGAGGAGAAGACCATGATGAAAATGTTGAGTGGCTCTCATATGCATTATTGTTGATTTAACCAAGAGCCCACATTACCTTGTCTTCTCCCTTGAGTTGAATGCTTGCAGATTCTAGCTTAGTCCAATGCACGTGCACTACTATTATTATCCACACCGTTCAGTCGTGCAAGTGAAAGGCAATAATGACGATATATGATGGACTGGTTGAGATGAGAGAAGCTGGTATGAACTCGACCTCTCTTGTTTTTGTAAATATGACTAGTTCATCGTTCCTGATTCAGCCTATTATGAATAAACATGTTTGCAATGATAATTAGAGATTATAGTTGTTTATGCCATGCTTAATTAGCTAGGAGTTTATAATGGTTTACCTTGCGTGCCAACATGCTATCAAAATGGTTATGATGTGGTATGATAGGGTGGTATCCTCCTTTGAATGATTCGAGTGACTTGACTTGGCACATGTTCACGCATGTAGTTGAAACAAAATCAACATAGCCTTCACGATATTTATGTTCATGGTGGATTATATTCTACTCATGCTTGCACTCAGTGTTGATTAATTTTAATGCATGTTCATGACTGTTGTAGCTCTCTAGTTGGTCGCTTCCCAGTCTCTTTCTAGCCTTCACTTGTACTAAGCGGGAATACTACTTGTGCATACAACTCCATAAACCCCAAAGTTATTCCGTATGAGTCCACCATACCTTCCTATATGCGGTATTTACCTGCCATTCCAAGTAAATTTGTATGTGCCAACCTCCAAACCTTCAAATGAAATTCTGTTTTGTATGCTCGAACAGCTCATGTATCAACTAGGGTTGTCTGTATCTTCCATGTTAGGCGGGTTATTCTCAAGAGGAGTGGACTCCACTCCTCATTCACGAGAAAATGGCTAGTCACCGGGATGCCCAGTCCCATCTCAAATCAAATAAAAATAATTGCAAATAAAACTCCCCCAGTATTGTTGTTAGTTGGAGGCACCCGTTGTTTCGGGCAAGCCATGGGTTGATGCTTGTTGGTGGTGGGGGAGTATAAACTTTACCATTCTGTTTGGGAACCGCCTATAATGTGTGTAGCATGGAAGATATCGAGATCTCTCAGTTGTTATGTTGACAATGAAAGTATACCTCTCAAAATATTATTTATCTCTATTTCAAAATCGAGCTCTGGCACCTCTACAAATCCATGCTTCCCTCTGCGAAGGGCCTATCTATTTACTTTTATGTTGAGTCATCACCCTCTTATTAAAAAGCACCCGCTGGAGAGCACCGCTGTCATTTGCATGCATTACTATTAATTTATATTGGGTATGACTATGACTGGATCTCTTTTACCATGAATTACAATGTTTAGTCAGTCCTTGAGCTTCAGAGGTGCTCTGCATTTATGTTTTGCGGTCTCAGAAAGGGCTAGCGAGATACCATCTTGTTATATCATATTATGATTGTTTTGAGAAAGTGTTATCATCCGAGATTTATTATTATTGCTTGCTAGTTGATTATGCCATTGATATGAGTAAACATGAGACCTAAGTGTTATTGCAAATATGGTTAGTCCATAATCTTTGCTGAAAACTTGAATGTTGTCTTTACATATTTGCAAAAAGAAGAGCAAACAGAGTTTGTAAAAGTTTTTCTTTATCACTTTCAGTTTGTCAACTGAATTGCTTGAGGACAAGCAAATGTTTAAGCTTGGGGGAGTTGATACGTCTTCGCCGTAACTACTTTTCCAAACACTTTTGCCCTTGTGTTGGACTCTAATTTGCATGATTTGAATGGAACTAACCCGGACTGACGCTGTTTTCAGCAGAACTACTATGGTGTTATTTTTGGGCAGAAATAAAAGTTCTCAGAATGTCCTAAAAATCCACGGAGCAACCTTTTGGAATTAATAAAAAATATTGGCCAAAGAATCAACGTCAGGGGGCCCACACCCTGTCCACAAGGGTGGGGGGCACGCCCCCTGCCTTGTGGGCCCCCCGTACCTCCACCGACCTCAACTCCAACTCCATATATTCATGTTCGCGGAGAAAAAAATCAGGGAGAAAGATTCATCGCGTTTTACGATACGGAGCCGCCGCCAAGTGATACGTCTCCAACATATCTATAATTTTTGATTGCTCCATGCTACTTTATCTATTGTTTTAGGCAATATTGGGCTTTATTATCCACTTTTATATTACTTTTGGGACTAACCTATTAACCGGAGGCCCAGCCCAGATTTGCTGTTTTATGCCTATTTTAGTGTTTCGAGGAAAAGGAATATCAGACAGAGTCAAAACGGAATGAAATCAACTGGAGAAGTTATTTTTGGAAGGAAACCCACCTGATGGACTTGGACCCGATGTCAGAAGATACGGGAGGTGCTCACGAGGGTGGGGGGCGCGCCCTCCCCCCTGGGCGCACCCCTGCCTCGTGGGGCCCCCGTAGCTCCACCGACGTACTCCTTTCACCCATATATACCTACGTACCCTAAAACTTCTAGAACAGAAGATAGATCGGGTGTTTCGCTGCCGCAAGCCTCTGTAGCCACCAAAAACCAATCGGGACCCTGTTCCGGCACCCTGGCGGAGGGGGATCCCATCACCGGAGGCCATCTTCATCATCCCGGCGCTATCCATGATGAGAGGGAGTAGTTCACCCTCGGGGCTGAGGGTATGTACCAGTAGCTATGTGTTTGATCTCTCTCTCTCTCGTGTTCCTCTATGGCAAGATCTTGATGTATCCCGAGCTTTGCTATTGTAGTTGGATCTTATGATGTTTCTCCCCCTCTACTCTCCTGTGATGAATTGAGTTTCCCCTTTGAAGTTATCTTATCGGATTGAGTCTTTTATGAACACTTGATGTATGTTTTGCGTGGGATAACCGTGGTGACAATGGGTTATTCTATTGATCCACTTGATGTATGTTTTGGTGATCAACTTGCGGGTTTCGTGACACTTGGGAACCTATTCATAGGGGTTGGCACACGTTCTTGACTCTCTGGTAGTAGTTTTGCGGCACTCTTTGAAGTACTTTTATGTTGGTTGTATGAATCTGAGATTGTGTGATGCATATCGTATAATCATGCCCACGGATACTTGAGGTGACAATGGAGTATCTAGGTGACATTAGGGTTTTGGTTGATTTGTGTCTTAAGGTGTTATTCTAGTACGAACTCTTTTATAGATCGATCCGAAAGAATAGCTTTGTGGTGGTTTCGTACCCAACCATAATCTCTATGTTTGTTCTCCGCTATTAGTGGCTTTGGAGTGACTCTTTGTCGCACGTATGGTGAACCGCTTTGTGATGAAGTTGGAGCACAATTTTATTTATTGATTGTCTTCCTTATGAGTGGCAGTCTGGGACGAGCGATGGTCTTTCCCTACCAATCTATCCCCCTAGGAGTATGTGTTTAGTGCTTTGGTTTTTGATGACTTCTAAATTTTTGCAACAAGTGCATGAGTTCTTTTGATTAATGTAGAGTCCATGGATTAAAAGCACTCTCACCCTTCCACCATTGCTAGCCTCTCTAATACCGTGCACTTTTCGCCGGTATCATACACCCACCATATACCTTCCTCAAAACAGCCACCATACCTACCTATCATGGCATTTCCATAGCCATTCCGAGATATATTGCCATGCAACTTTCCACCGTTCCGTTCATATGACACACATTACTTTAGTCATATTGCTTTTTGCATGAACATGTAGTTGACATTGTATTTGTGGCAAGGCCACCTTCATAATTTTCATACATGTCACTCTTGATTCATTGCATATCCCGGTACACCGCCGGAGGCATTCATATAGAGTCATATTTTGTTCTAAGTATCGAGTTGTAATTGTTGAGTTGTAAGAAAAATAAAAGTGTGATGATCATCATTATTAGAGCATTGTCCCAGTGAGGAAAGGGTGATGGAGACTATGATTCCCCCATAAGTCGGGATGAGACTCCGGACTTTATGAAAAAAAATAAAAGAGGCCAAAGAAGCCCAAATAAAAAAAAGAGGCCAAAGAAGCCCAAATAATAAAATAAAAAAATATATGAGAGAAAAAGAGAGAAGGGACAATGCTACTATCCTTTTTCCACACTTGTGCTTCAAAGTAGCACCATGATCTTCATGATGGAGAGTCTCATATATTTTCACTTTCATATACTAGTGGAAATTTTCCATTATAGAACTTGGCTTGTATATTCCAATGATGGGCTTCCTCAAAAGTGCCCTAGGTCTTCGTGAGCAAGCAAGTTGGATGCACACCCACTTAGTTTCTTTTGTTGAGCTTTCATATACTTATAGCTCTAGTGCATCCGTTGCATGGCAATCCCTACTCACCTACATTGATATCTATTAATGGGCATCTCCATAGCCCGTTGATATGCCTAGTTGATGTGAGCCTATCTTATCTTTTTTGTCTTCTCCACAACCACCATTCTATTCCACCTATAGTGCTATGTCCATGGCTCATGCTCATGTATTGTGTGAAAGTTGAAAGTTTGGGATTATTAAAGTATGAAACAATTGCTTGGCTCGTCATCGTGGTTGTGCATGATTAAATACTTTGTGTGATGAAGATAGAGCAACAGCCAGTCTATATGATTTTGTAGGGATGAACTTTCTTTTGCCATTTTATTTTGAGAAGGCATGACTGCTTTGATTAGTATGCTTGAAGTATTATTATTTTTGTGTCAATATGAACTTTTGTCTTGAATCTTTCGGATCTGAATATTCATATCACAATTAAGAAGATTTACATTGAAATTATGCCAAAGTATCACTCCGCATCAAAAATTCTTTTTTATCATTTACCTACTCGAGGACGAGCAGGAATTAAGCTTGGGGATGCTTGATACGTCTCCAACGTATCTATAATTTTTGATTGCTCCATGCTACTTTATCTATTGTTTTAGGTAATATTGGGATTTATTATCCACTTTTATATTACTTTTGGGACTAACCTATTAACCAGAGGCCCAGCCCAGATTTGCTGTCTTATGCCTATTTCAGTGTTTCGAGGAAAAGGAATATCAGACGGAGTCAAAACGGAACGAAATCAACTAGAGAAGTTATTTTTGGAAGGAAACCCACCTGATGGACTTGGACCCCACGTCAGAAGATACGGGAGGTGCTCACGAGGGTGGGGGCGCGCCCTTCCCCCTGGGCGCGCCCCCCTGCCTCGTGGGGCCCCCGTAGCTCCACCGATGTACTCCTTTCACCCATATATACCTACGTACCCTAAAACTTCCAGAATAGAAGATAGATCGGGAGTTCCGCCACCGCAAACCTCTGTAGCCACCAAAAACCAATTGGGACCCTGTTCCGGCACCCTGCCGGAGGGGGATCCCATCACCGGAGGCCATCTTCATCATCCCGGCGCTATCCATGACGAGGAGGGAGTAGTTCACCCTCGGGGCTGAGGGTATGTACCAGTAGCTATGTGTTTGATCTCTCTCTCTCGTGTTCTCTCTCGTGTTCCTCTATGGCACGATCTTGATGTATCCCGAGCTTTGCTATTGTAGTTGGATCTTATGATGTTTCTCCCCCTCTACTCTCTTGTGATGAATAGAGTTTCCCCTTTGAAGTTGTCTTATCGGATTGAGTCTTTTATGAACACTTGATGTATGTCTTGCGTGGGATAACCGTGGTGACAATGGGTTATTCTATTGATCGACTTGATGCATGTTTTTGTGATCAACTTGCAGGTTTCGTGACACTTGGGAACCTATGCATAGGGGTTGGCACACGTTCTTTGACTCTACGGTAGTAGCTTTGGGGCACTCTTTGAAGTACTTTTATGTTGGCCGGATGAATCCAGATTGTGTGATGCATATCGTATAATCATTCCCATGGATACTTGAGGTGACAATGGAGTATCTAGGTGACATTAGGGTTTTGGTTGATTTGTGTCTTAAGGTGTTATTCTAGTACGAACTCTTTTATAGATCGATCCGAAAGAATAGCTTTGTGGTGGTTTCATACCCGACCATAATCTCTACGTTTGTTCTCCGCTATTAGTGGCTTTGGAGTGACTCTTTGTCACATGTTGAGGGCTTGTCATATGTTCTATCTATGTTATTATTGTTGAGAGAACTTACACTAGTGAAAGTATGAACCCTAGGCCTTGTTTCGTATCATTGCAATAACGTTTACGCTCACTTTTACCGCCCGCTACCTTACTGTTTTTATTATTTCAGATTACAAAAACCCATATCTACTATCTATTTTGCACTTGTACCTTCATCTCTTCGCCGAAATAGTGCACCTATACAATTTACCATTGTATTGGGTGTGTTGGGGACACAAGAGACTCTTTGTTATTTTGTTGCAGGGTTGTTTGAGAGAGACCATCTTCATCCTACGCCTCCTACGGATTGATAAACCTTAGGTCATCCACTTGAGGGAAATTTTCTACTGTCCAACAAACCTGTGCACTTGCAGGCCCAACAACGTCTACAAGGAGAAGTATTTGTAGTAGACATCAAGCTCTTTTCTGGCTCCGTTGCCGGGGAGGCTAGGTAAGTGAAGGTATATCTTTAGATCTTGCAATCTAATCTTTTTGTTTCTTGTTTTAGCACTAGTTTATTTTATAAAAGAAAACTACATAAAAATGGAGTTGAGTTTGTCTCATACGCTTCACCTTTTTAATATCTTTCGTGAGTATGATGGAAAGGAAAATTGTGCTCAAGTGCTAGAGGAAGAAATCTATAGAATGTTTGGTACTAAATCTTTGAATGATGAGCATGATTGCAATGTTGTTAGTATGAATTCCTTGAATAACCATGATGCTAATGATATGCAAAGCCACAAGCTTGGGGAAGCTATGTTTGATGGAGATGATATTTTTTATCCCCCAAGCTTTGATGAGCAAATTTAATATGATGAAAGCATGCCTCCTATCTATGATGATTATTGTGATGATACGTATGCCATAAAGAAAAAGTTTGCTTATGTGGAGAGTAGTGAAATTTCTATGCTAGTAGATCATGAAAAGAATGCTTTAGGTTCTGGTTATATTGTTGAATTCATTCATGATGCTACTGAAAAATTATTATGAGGGAGGAACATATGCTTGTAGGAATTGCAATAATGTCAAGTTTCCTCTCTATGTGCTTAAATTCTTGAAGCTATGCTTATTGTGCCATCCTATGCTAGTTGATTAATGTTCCCATAAGTTGTTTGCTCACAAAATACCTATGCATAGGAAGTGGGTTAGACTTAAATGTGCTAGTCATATGCTTCATGATGCTCACGTGATGTTTCAATTCTTATCTTTTATGTGAGCATCATTATCATCATCATGCCTAGCTAAAAGGCATTAAAGAAAAGCGCTTGTTGGGAGACAACCCAATATTTATCCTTACTGTTTTTGTGTTTCCACATGATTATGCTACTGTAGTAATCATGTTTTATAGCTTTTGTTTCAATAAAGTGCCAAGTAGAACCTTTGGGAAGACTTGGGTGAAGTTTATATGATCTTGCTGTGAAAAACAGAAACTTTAGCGCTCACGAGATTAGCTACCATTTTTTACTGGAGAGTCCTTTTAGGTTGATTCTTTTTGCAGATGATTAATAGACAAATTTCTCAGGTCCAGCAGTTTAGTTCATAATTTTTGGGGTTCCAGAAGTATACGTTTGATACAGATTACTACAGACTGTTCTGTTCTTGACAGATTCTGTTTCCTATGTGTTGTTTGCTTATTTTGATGCATCTATGGCTAGTATTAAGTGGTATGAACCATAGATAAGTTAGAATACAGTAGATATTACACCAATATGAATTTAGAATGAGTTCATTACAGTACCTAAGTGGTGGTTTTATTTTCTTATACTAACGGAGCTTACGAGTTTTGTTTTGAGTTTTGTGCGATTGAAGTTTTCAAGTTTTGGGTAAAGATTCGATGGACTATGGAATAAGGAGTGGCAAGAGCCTAAATCTTGGGGATGCCCAAGGCACCCCAAGGTAATATTCAAGGACAACCAAGCAACTAAGCTTGGGGATGCCCCGGAAGGCATCCCCTCTTTCGTCTTCGTTCATCGGTAACTTTACTTGGAGCTATAGTTTTATTCACCACATGCTATGTGTTTTGCTTGGAGCGTAATTTTCTTGTGTTAGTTTTTGCTTTATGTTTGTTAGAATAATGTTTTGCTTCTTTAGTTTCAATAAAAGAGTCAAGGATAGCCTTTGCCATGCTTATTTTGCTAGTTTGCATGTTGCTGTTTGAAAACAGAAAGTTTACCGCTGTTGCAAAAATTCCCTAGAAAAGTCAAAGCATGGTCTAACATTGAATCTTTTTGAATATTTAGCTCTGATAAATTTATTACAGTTGGAATTTTAGTTCATAATGTTTGGAGTCAGGGAAGTATTGATACTCTTGCATTCTTTACTGACTGTACTGTTTTGGCAGATTGTTGTTATAGTTGCATTGTTTGCATATGTTTGCTTGTTTAATGATTCTATTTGATGATAGGAGTGTTAAATATGCAGAGGCATTTAGTATTCAATGTGTAATAATAATTTAAGTGATTTGTTACAGTAGAATATGATAAGGTTTTGCATTGGTTTACACTAACCTATCTCACGAGTTCTTGTTAAGTTTGTTGTGAATGAAGCTTTTGATAAAAAGAGAAACCATGATATGAGATGAATTAAGGAGACACAAAAGTTCAAGCTTGGGGATGCCCAAGGCACGCAAAGATAATATTTCAAGAAGTCTCAAGCATCTAAGCTTGGGGATGCCCCGGTAGGCATCCCGCCTTTCTTCTTCAACAACTATCAGTTAGTATCGGTTGAGCCTAAGTTTTTGCTTCTTCACATGAGCTGTGCTATCCTTGCATTGTAGTTTTATTTAGCTTTGCTTGCTGTTTGAATGAAGTATCAAGATCTGAAATTCTTTAATGAGAGAGAGCCTTACACAAATTGGAATTTGCTAGAATACTCTATGTGCTTCACTTATATCTTTTGACTTTGATAATTTTTGCTCTAGTGCTTCACTTATATCTTTTAGAGCACGGTGGTGGATTTGTTTTAAAGAAACTATTGATCTCTCATGCTTCACTTAGATTATTTTGAGAGTCGTTAATAGCATGGTAATTTGCTTAATGTTAATATACTTGGTATTCAAGATATGTGAAACTTTCTTTTGAGTGCGTTGAATACTAAGATAAGTTTGATGCTTGATAATTGTTTTGAGATATGGAGGTGATAATATCAAAGCAATGCTAGTTGGGGTGATTATGAATTTAAAGAATGCTTGTGTTGAAGTTTGTGATTCCCGTAGCATGCACGTATGGTGAACCGCTTTGTGATGAAGTCGAAGCACAGTTTTATTTATTGATTGTCTTCCTTATGAGTGGCAGTCGGGGACGAGCGATGGTCTTTTCCTACCAATCTATCACCCTAGGAGTATGCGTTTAGTGCTTTGGTTTTTGATGACTTCTAAATTTTTGCAACAAGTGCATGAGTTCTTTTAATTAATGTAGAGTCCATGGATTATACGCACCCTCACCCTTCCACCATTGCTAGCCTCTCTAATACCATGCAATTTTCGCCGGTATCATACACCCACCATATACCTTCCTCAAAACAGACACCATACCTACCTATCATGGCATTTCCATAGCCATTCCGAGATATATTGCCATGCAACTTTACACCGTTCCGTTCATATGACACACATTACTTTTGTCATATTGCTTTTTGCATGAACATGTAGTTGACATTGTATTTGTGGCAAGGCCACCTTCATAATTTTCATACATGTCACTCTTGATTCATTGCATATCCCGGTACACCGCCGGAGGCATTCATATAGAGTCATATTTTGTTCTAAGTATCGAGTTGTAATTGTTGAGTTGTAAGAAAAATAAAAGTGTGATGATCATCATTATTAGAGCATTGTCCGAGTGAGGAAAGGATGATGGAGACTATGATTCCCCCCATAAGCTGGGATGAGACTCCGGACTTTATGAAAAAAATAAAAGAGGCCAAAGAAGCCCAAATAAAAAAAAGAGTCCAAAGAAGCCCAAATAAAAAAATAAAAAAAATATGAGCGAAACAGAGAGAAGGGACAATGCTACTATCCTTTTTCCACACTTGTGCTTCAAAGTAGCACCATGATCTTCACGATAGAGAGTCTCATATATTGTCACTTTCATATACTAGTGGGAATTTTTCATTATAAAACTTGGCTTGTATATTCCAATGATGGGCTTCCTCAAAAGTGCCCTAGGTCTTCGTGAGCAAGCAAGTTGGATGCACACCCACTTAGTTTCTTTTGTTGAGCTTTCATATACGTATAGCTCTAGTGCATCCGTTGCATGGCAATCCCTACTCACACACATTGATATCTATTCATGGGCATCTCCATAGCCCGTTGATACGCCTAGTTGATGTGAGACTATATTATCCTTTTTGTCTTCTCCACAACCACCATTCTATTCCACCTATAGTGCTATGTCCATGGCTCATGCTCATGTATTATGTGAAAGTTGAAAAAGTTTGAGATTATTAAAGTATGAAACAATTGCTTGGCTTGTCATCGGGGTTGTGCATGATTAAATACTTTGTGTGATGATGATAGAGCAACAGCCAGACTATATGATTTTGTAGGGATGAACTTTCTTTTGCCATGATATTTTGAGAAGGCATGATTGCTTTGATTAGTATGCTTGAAGTATTATTATTTTTGTGTCAATATGAACTTTTGTCTTGAATCTTTCAGATCTGAATATTCATATCACAATTAAGAAGATTTACATTGAAATTATGCCAAAGTATCACTCCGCATCAAAAATTCTTTTTTATCATTTACCTACTCGAGGACGAGCAGGAATTAAGCTTGGGGATGCTTGATACGTCTCCAACGTATCTATAATTTTTGATTGCTCCATGCTACTTTATCTATTGTTTTAGGCAATATTGGGCTTTATTATCCACTTTTATATTACTTTTGGGACTAACCTATTAACCGGAGGCCCAGCCCAGATTTGCTGTTTTATGCCTATTTCAGTGTTTCGGGGAAAAGGAATATCAGACGGAGTCAAAACGGAACGAAATCAACTAGAGAAGTTATTTTTGGAAGGAAACCCACCTGATGGACTTAGACCCCATGTCAGAAGATATGGGAGGTGCTCACGAGGGTGGGGCGTGCCCTCCCCCCTGGGCGGGCCCCCTGCCTCATGGGGCCCCTGTAGCTCCACCGACATACTCCTTTCACCCATATATACCTACGTACCCTAAAACTTCCAGACCAGAAGATAGATCGGGAGTTCCGCCGCCGCAAGCCTCTGTAACCACCAAAAACCAATCGGGACCCTATTTCGGCACCCTGCCGGAGGGGGATCCCACCACCGGAGGCCATCTTCATCATCCCGGTGCTATCCATGACGAGAGGGAGTAGTTCACCCTCGGGGCAGAGGGTATGTACCAGTAGCTATGTGTTTGATCTCTCTCTCTCATGTTCTCTCTCGTGTTCCTCTATGGCACGATCTTGATGTATCCCGAGCTTTGCTATCGTAGTTGGATCTTATGATGTTTCTCCCCCTCTACTCTCTTATGATGAATAGATTTTCCCCTTTGAAGTTATCTTATCGGATTGAGTCTTTTATGAACACTTGATGTATGTCTTGCGTGGGATAACCGTGGTGACAATGGGTTATTCTATTGATCCACTTGATGTATGTTTTGGTGATCAACTTGCGGGTTTCGTGACACTTGGGAACCTATGCATAGGGGTTGGCACACGTTCTTGACTCTCCGGTAGTAGCGTTGGGGCACTCTTTGAAGTACTTTTATGTTGGTTGGATGAATCTGAGATTGTGTGATGCATATCGTATAATCATGCCCACGGATACTTGAGGTGACAATGGAGTATCTAAGTGACATTAGGGTTTTAGTTGATTTGTGTCTTAAGGTGTTATTCTAGTACGAACTCTTTTATAGATCGATCCGAAAGAATAGCTTTGTGGTGGTTTCGTACCCGACCATAATCTCTACGTTTGTTCTCTGCTATTAGTGGCTTTGGAGTGACTCTTTGTCGCATGTTGAGGGCTTGTCATATGTTCTATCTATGTTATTATTGTTGAGAGAACTTACACTAGTGAAAGTATGAACCCTAGGCCTTGTTTCCTATCATTGCAATACCGTTTACGCTCACTTTTACCGCTCGCTACCTTGCTGTTTTTATTATTTCAGATTACAAAAACCCATATCTACTATCTATTTTGCACTTGTACCTTCATCTCTTCGCCGAGCTAGTGCACCTATACAATTTACCATTGTATTGGGTGTGTTGGGGACACAAGAGACTCTTTGTTATTTGGTTGCAGGGTTGTTTGAGAGAGACCAACTTCATCCTACGCCTCCTACGGATTGATAAACCTTAGGTCATCCACATGAGGGAAATTTTCTACTGTCCTACAAACCTATGCACTTGCAGGCCCAACAACGTCTACAAGGAGAAGGTTGTGTAGTAGACATCACCAAGCCCTAAACTCTCTCAGGAGGGCTGATCCGGAGTCCGTTCAGGGCTCCGGAGAGGGGGATTCGTCGCCGTCGTCATCATCAACCATCCTCAATCACCAATTTCATGATGCTCACCGCCGTGCATGAGTAATTCCATCGTAGGCTTGCTGGACGATGATGGGTTGGATGAGATTTACCATGTGATCGAGCTAGTTTTGTTAGGGTTTGATCCCTAGTATCCACTATATTCTGAGATTGATGTTGCTATGACTTTGCTATGCTTAATGCTTGTCACTAGGGCCCGAGTGCCACGATTTCAGATCTGAACCTATTATATTTTCATGAATATATGTGAGTTCTTGAGCCTATCTTGCAAGTCTATAGTCACCTATTATGTGTTATGATCCGTTAACCCCGAAGTGACAATAATCGAGATACTTACCGGTGATGACCGTAGTTTGAGGATTTGATGTATTTACTAAGTGTTAATGCTCTGGTCTGGTACTCTATTAAAAGGAGGCCTTAATATCCCTTAGTTTCCAATAGGACCCCGCTGCCATGGGAGGGTAGGACAAAAGATGTCATGCAAGTTCTTTTCCATAAGCACGTATGACTATATTCGGAATACATGCCTACATTACATTGATGAACTGGAGCTAGTTCTATGTCACCCTATGTTATAACCATTACATGAGGAATCGCATCCGACATAATTATCCATCACTGATCCAATTCCTACGTGCTTTTCACATATTGTTCTTTGCTTAGTTACTTTACCGTTGCCACTGCTACAATTACTACAAAACTGCTACTGTTACTTTTGCCACTGTTACCGTTATTTCCATACTACTTTGCTACTAAATACTTTGCTGCAGATACTAAGTTATCCAGGTGTGGTTGAATTGACAACTCAACTGCTAATACTTGAGAATATTCTTTGGCTCCCCTTGTGTCGAATCAATAAATTTGGGTTGAATACTCTACCCTCGAAAACTATTGCGATCCCCTATACTTGTGGGTTATCAGGACGCTTGTCGTTGTTGTCTTCACCAACAATCCTCAACCTCAAGGTCACCAAGATGTTGGTTGATGGCGGTGCAGGTTGAATTTGATTTCCTCCGACGTGCTTAAGAAGCTCCTAATTCCTGATGAGGATCTAAAGAAGACTGGCACTTTCCAGGGGATCAACCAAGGGAGGAGCCAGCCGAAGGGAAAGATTACATTGCTGGTAATGTTTGGCAGGGAAATAAACTTCAGGACTGAGAAGATTGTGTTTGATGTCGTTGAGCTTCCCTTGCCATTCAACGGGATCCTTGGCCGCCCAACTCTGGCCAAGTTCATGGCGGCGTCCCATTACCCATATACCAGTTGGAGGAGCCTGGCCCTATGGGTGTCATATCCATCCCATCGGATAAGAAGGATGTAGTCATCTATGTGGATAAGATGTATAGAGACGCGGTAGAAGACGAGGCCGTCAAGCCTCGGCTCCCACCAAGGAGGAAAAGAAAGTTAAGAGAACTGGCAAGGACACCGAGAAGGACCCCGGGAAGCATGCCTCTCCGGAGTGCGCTACTCCCGGCAGCGAGTTGCCGGAAAGTTCAGCTGGCAAAAGATCCAAGGCTGCTCCTCCGGCAACGAAGAAAGTTCTGGTGCGGAAGGATGACACTGATGGTACTTTTACCATTAGTGCAACCCTTGACGACAAATAGGAAAGTGCACTCGTTACCTTCCTGCGGGCAAATGTCGATGTGTTTGCCTGGCAAAAAATTCTTATGAACCCAACTTATTTACATAAGCCTGGTCGTAAAACAATGTAACGGACAAGAGGCAGTACCGGGACAAGCATCTACACGGGAACATTGGGATTACGTACTATTTGTGAGCTACGTTTTCTAATCATATGCTTTTGTTTATATAAGTGTTATAAGCTCTTTTTTAAGGATGATACACTCGCCATGAACAGTGTTATGTGTTTCAGATGTATTCAAGCATAGGCAGTGAAGCCAGAACCGGACCTTCTAAAGAAAATTACGAATTCCGAACTGAAGTTTCCTGCGTCCACCATCGGCTACCCGAAAGACATTGCTAGGGATCCTGTTGTCACCTTCCATGGCCCAGCTAAAGGAACATCATGGTTCCCGTCCGTGCGTCATCAGGGGGAACATTGTTATGTAAAACATTGTTACCGACCTTGCATTGCGAATAGGAAACATTGTTACCGACCTTGCATTGTGCATAGGAAACATTGTTACCGACCTTGCATTGCGCATAGGTAACATTGTTACCGACCTTGACTTGCGAATAGGAATCATTGTTACTGAAACATTGTTATGTACCCAGCAGACATTGTTTTAAGACCAGGATTATGTAAATCTGCTGGGTCCATAACAATGTTTCAGTAACAATGATTCCTATTCGCAAGTCAAGTTCGGTAACAATGTTTCCTATGCGCAATGCAAGGTCGGTAACAATGTTTCCTATATGCAATGCAAGGTCGGTAACAATGTTTCCTATTCGCAATGCAAGCTCGGTAACAATGTTTTACCTAACAATGTTAGTACGCACTGCGAAACATTATATCCTTCACGGGTCCATAACAATGTTCTTACGAAGAACATTGTTACTCGTCCCACGACGGAACATTGTTACTAACGCCTCGTACCAGAGTGATTTCACAGCATGCACTAACAATGTTTTGTGGACCATTTGCTGGCGCGTACTAACAATGTTTATCAGATCCTCATGGCCAAGGAAGACGAAGAGAAGACCACATTTATTACCCCATGTGGCACGTACTGCTTTATATTTATGCCTTTCGGGATAAAAAGCATTGGTTCCATGTTTGCGAGGGCCATACAGATTGGTTTCAAACCTCAGCTGCATAGTGATAGAGGCAAAGGTGTCTCGTCTTTCGATGAGATGGTGGCTATCGTTTTGGTGGAAGTCGACTTTGACGATCCGACTACGAACGTGCGAGGACGTCGCGCCTTAGCAATCGCTAAACCAACTCCGAGAGGTTATTGACCACGCCGGAGCATGATCAACCTGACAACGAGGGTCTATTTCCTGCAAGCAAACGAAGAACAAGCAAGAAACTATGATTGCAATCTGGGTATTGCGAATAACAGAGGAAATCTTTATTAATGAAGGTAGGGTTCTGTGACGCCTTTGTCTCGTCGTTGAACGCAAACAAAGTACGCGAAGTTGCAGCTATGGCGAACTTTAATCTAAACAAAACCTAAAGTCTAAATGACGCCCAAAGGGCTGTATATATGGAGGAAGAGGGGGGGGGGGATTTTGTGGCCCTTGGGGAAGGGGTCCGAAACCAACCCTATCTCTTGTTTCCCCACACATACGGACTTTAAAAACAGCCTATACTCAAGTATTTCGAAAATACATGGGCTTGGCCCAGTAATAAGGTGACGCAGCACCTAGAATAGCCTCTGGACGAAAGTTATGAAGTAGCATCTTGTATATTTCGTCCAAGGCTTCATGCACTCATTATGGTGGCTTCAACATCCTGAAATCATCACTTGTAACTCCGTTCTTGTTCCCTTTGCGCATGCCATCATCTCCATGCTTGTTCTTGCTCCGATGTTCATCCTTCTCCAAGCTAGGACCTTCATTTGTAAGCAAAACAAATGTATCCAATTTAGGCAGCAGCATATTCTCATGAACATTAGAATCATTACCAAGAAACGAAAGTACCTGGTAATTTAGTTGGCGTGCGTGGGCTCTAGTAATTGGTCCAGTATGTATAGCAGCAGGGGCTGTGGGTGTAACAATGGTATTGATGTCCTCATCACATAGGAACATTGAAGCATATATGGATGATATAGTGGTCAAAACCAAGGACAAGTCTGGACTCATTGAAGATTTGGAAGAAACCTTTGCAAACCTGCGGAAGATCAACTTGAACCTCAACCTAGAGAAATGTATGTTTGGCGTTCCGTCTGGCAAGCTCCTTGGGTTCTTTGTGTCTTAGCGGGGGCTAGAAGCCAACCTCGACAAGATCAAGGCAATAGAACAGATACAAGCTCTGAAGACCGTCAAGGATGTGAGGCATCTGCCCGGCTGTGTTGCCGCACTAAGCGTGCCCTGTCGTTCTTCAAAATCTTGAAGAAGGCTGATCCAATGAAATGGACTCCAGAGGTAGAGGCTGCACTACGGGATTTGAAAGCTTACCTTTCCTCTACTCCAACCTTCATCGCACCTAAGCCACAAGAGTCGATACTGCTGTATCTGGCAGCAATGAATCAAATGGTTAGTGTTGCCTTGATGGTGTAGAGGGAAGTGGATACCGAAGAAACTACTGTGGCAGAGCCACCCAACGATGAACCAACCCTATCCCCGGCAAGGCCTGATGGTGACAGTGAAGGGGAGCTGCAAACATGTGTTGATGAGCGGAAGGCATTAGCAAGGAAGAAGATGGTGCAGTGACCAGTTTACTTTGTCAGGTCCCTCTTGTAGGGGGCTAGGTCAAGGTATTCTAGGGTGCAAAATTAATTTTCGGTCTTTTTATGGCCTCGAGGAAGCTGCGCCATTACTTTCAAGCTCACGAAATCACAGTTGTGACGCGCCCTTCGCTGCAACGTATCTTGAGGAACCCTAAGGCCACCGGCAGGTTAGTAGAATGGGCACTGGAACTGTCGAATTTTTCTTTGAAGTTTGAAAGCACAACAACTATACAAAGTAGAGCACATGTAGAATTCATAGCAGAATGGACACCAATGCCAGACGAAGAAGTTATGGAAACAATCCTCCCCGGCAAGGAGGCACCCAAGGAATGGGTCATGTACTTTGAAGGTGCTTTCTCGCTCCAAGGTGCTGGGGTAGGAGTGTTAATCTTTTCACCCACCGGAGAACACCTCAAGTACATTATCCAAATGCACTTTCCAAGGGAAGATGCCATCAACAACACAACAGAGAATGAACGACTCCTTGCCGGACTCAGAATTGTAGTGGAGCTGGGGATAAAGAAGTTGATCATGCGCGGTGACTCTCAGCTCATTGTGAAGCAGGTGAATAAGGATTACAAGAGCCCACTGATGGAGGCTTACATGGAAGAGGTGAGGAAGCTGGAAGAACACTTCGACGGGTTACAAATAGAGCACGTACCCCATGCGGAAAACAGCATTGCTGACCACCTGTCGAAGTGCGTTGCGGAAGCTTCTACTGGAACTGGGAACTATTGTGCTGAACCTAACCCAACAATCAGTTTATCCATCGGCATTGGCCGGGAAAATAATAAAACTCAACACCGGCAAACATTTCCCAGCAGAGCTCCTTGACGCCGCTGTCGGTGTCAAAACCGGCTGATCTCGGCTAGGGGGGCCAAAGTTCTATGTCTGAAGACCGATGGTAACTATGGACAAAGGACACAGAGTTTACCCAGGTTCAAGCCCCCTTAATGGAGGTAAAACCCTAATCCTGCTTTATTATATTCGAAGGGTATAGGGGTTACAAGAGTTGATCTACCGCGAGATCGAGTTGGCTAACCCTAGATTAGCTAGCCTAGAAATGTCGTGATCCTGCCTCCGGTCTAACCCTCTGGTTTATATAGACACCAGAGGGGCTTAGGGTTGTACAAAGTCGGTTTTACAGAAAGGAATAACATATCCTACACCTATACTTACCATCCACGCACACGGGAGTCCCTACCGGACACGAGAGGTGATCTTCTATCTTGTATCTCGATGGCCCATCAGCCCGGCCCATATCCAATAGACCGGACGCCCGAGGACCCCCTAGTCCAGGACTGCCACAGTAGCCCCTGAACCAGTCTTCAATGATAATGTGTTCGGCATGCAGATTGTCTTTGGCATTGCAAGGCGGGTTCCATGAATAGTACACATCGGCTTTCCTCCCTAAAAGAATTGTATCCGGCTTTTCATAGTGAACACAACCCTTAGCCACGAAGGCAGGATATAAAAAAATAAGAACAATGTCCTTTACTAACAACCTTTTTCGGCGAAGCATCAGACTTGACCCTTCGACATTTTGAATCGTTTTCACACCCCGTGTTCCGCGTTTCGAGGCTCAGCCCCATTGGCCCGTCCTGTCAAAACAGAGATCATGCCCACTTAATACGGGATTGCTCATCAATAAAATTTGGGTAATCCAACCGTTTGTGGTGCACACTTTTATTGGGAATAGGCGAGCTTCAAGGCGCAAGTGGGGGATGGTTGACATTTTTACCGCCTATAAGAGGGCAATAAATTTCTATTTTCCTCCCCACGCCTTCCTCCTCTGCCTTCCAATCTCCCAAGCTCTCAGCGCCCAAAAACGTCTCTGTCTTTCTCATCACCACCACCACCTCCTCCGACCATGGCCAGATCCGGTTCCAAAGGCAAGTGGGAGGCCTCCTCCATCTCGGAGAAGGAGATAAAAGATCTCCGGAGTGTAGGATACCACGCCGCCATCATCGCGCACAGGCTCCCCCCCAAGGGTCAAGTCATTCCCACCCCGGAGCCCGGTGAACGGGTCATCCTCCTCCCTCATTTCCTTAGAGGGTTAGGTTTTCACTGCACCCATTCGTCTGTGGACTCATGTTCTACTATGGGCTATATTTCCATGATCTAGCCACGAACTCTTTCCTTCACATCTCAGCGTTCATCGTCGTGTGTGAGGCTCTCCTCTGCATCCACCCACACTTCAGCCTGTGGCTCAAGGTATTCAATGTGAAACCAAAGGTGGTCGATGGGCAGCACGCGGACAATGGCCGAGCTATGATCAGCAAGCTACCCAACACCACGTGGCCCAAGGGGGCCTTTGTGGAGACCGTCAAGATCTGGCAACATGAGTGGTTTTGCATCACTGAGCCGTGCCGCACTGCCACGCCGCACTAAGTGGGCGGTGATACCGGAATTCAGATCCGGACCCCCCATGAGGCTTGTCTCGTGGACCACGAAGGGCCACGACTGAGGATCTCAGATGGAGGTGCAGACGCTGCAAATGCGTATCACCAACGTGTTGAGCAAAAAAGCGTTGGTTTAACCGACGTGGTCCAAATTATGCTCTTCCGCCGCATACTCCACTGCCAGCGCCGGGCTTCCCCCATGTGGGATTTCAACCCGGAGGAGCCGCGGACTCTGCAGCATTTCCTCGGCACCACACACGAGGGAATGTGGAACCTACCCTTCAAGGCGCAGAAGAGCTGGCCTGTGGAGACCAAAGACATCGGCCTCAACGCCAAGAATCCGGCCACTCCGGTAAGTATCCAACTTTTCGAAGACATACCTAGTTCATATGTATTCGATCGATACAAAACTCATCAGCCCATCTTTTTTTATAGGGCTGGACCAAGAAGTCAGAGTGGATTAAGAGTCCGGCTCCGTTGCCTGAAGACCCAATCACTCCTCAGCTGGAGGAGATGCTGGTCCCGGCGCCTTATCAGGCGCCGGAGAAGAAGGTCAAGGGGCACAAGGACGGGCCTCGCCACAAAGGCCCTCTGGAAGCAGTGTCCGGAGAAACCAAGGTCGTCTCCTCTCACGAGGAAGACGAAGACGAGGAGGAGGAGGAGGAGGATGAGGAAGTGGAGAACGACCCCCCCTCAAGACGAGGAGGGGAAAGAGGATGGCCTTCAAGAACCTGGAGGGAGCGACGCCGAAGAAGGGGAGGGTGGTCCTCTCGGATAGTTAGGACTCAGAGTCCGAACACAGCCCACAGAGGATCCAAATAGACAAGCCCCTGGCCAAAACGTAAGTATCGAAAACTTACTCATTCAGTTATCTCTTATTCTGCCTCTGTCATATCAAATCTTTTTCTGCTTTTCAGACCTCCGCGCGAGATCCCGATTCCCTCCTCTTCCGAGGGGAACTCTCTAGCACCTGGAGAGGCGGAGAGTGACGGACCATCTCGTGCCTTCTCTAACCCTGCCATGGAGGACAACGAGGTGTCGTCCCAAAGGCCATCTCCTGTCCGAGGAGGAGCAGATGAGACCATCCAGAAGGCCTCGAGGACAATGCCTCGGACGCTGTAGAGTGGGGCACGGCGACCCCCATGACCACCGAGGGTGGTGGGACTCAACAGTCCGGGCCCTCGCCGAACACCATCCCCGAGACCAGTACGGCTCCGGGTTCGGACCAACACCACCCTTCTATAGAGGGGGAGGAGCAGCAGCTCCATCGGCGACCTCTGTCAATCCGGAGGCTGCTGACACTCTGCAGGAAGCACTACAACGTGCATCCATCGTGGAGGAACAATGCATCCTGATGGGTGTGGTTATGGAAAAGGTTTGGTCTGCAAAGAGCAGACTGATCGAAACCTTCAACAGCCTACTAACGGGCTTTCAGATATGCGATGAAATATTCTTTTACAAGTTTTTTTGTATATGTGTGTGTGTGTGTGTGTGTGTGTGTGTGTGTGTGTGTGTGTGTGTGTGTGAGGCAAAACCCATGTGTAGACAGTAGCCCCTGAGACTGTATCCGGATTAGAACAATCTAGACAGAAGATCAAAAACAAGTTGATAACGTGCCATATATGTTGTTGGACACGCTTCTATGCTGGCGGCTACTGCCCAGGCCGCAGAGATTGCCGAGCTCAATCGGAATCTTCAACTAAATCCGATGAGGAACTTGACCGCATCAACAAGTGGTTTAATGAAACCCAAGGTATGCGCCACTACTACATACCCGAAAGTTATATGTGTTAGTCGTTTAAACTAACTAAAATGTTATAAATATACTCACAGTTGGCGCAGCCGAGGTCAAGTCCCTCAAGAGCACCCTCGCCCTAGCCAAGAAGGAGGCGGAGGTGTGCAAGGTGGCCGCAGACAAAGCGGCAAAGGAGTTGGAGGTGGAGCAAACCACCCGCCGAAGACATGAGGCGCGGGTGGGGGAGGTCGAACAGGAGCTCAAGGACGCCATTGCCAAGTGCGAGTCCTTGGAGCAGAAGAGTACGGAACAGGCCTAGAAAGCGCAAAAGAAGCCCGGGTTGAAACCCAGGGCCCTCACCAGGAGATCCAAGAGGTGAGGCAAATAGTGGTCGGTAAGGCCTTTCTCATGCAGAGTAAAGTTATGAGGAAGAGATACATTTTGCTAACCCGGGTTTGGAGTTCTCTAGGCGCATTTGCGGATTTGCCGAGGAGCATTGCTGACGCCACCGAGTTCTTCTGCACCGAAGAGGGGAGTTCCACGGAGAATCTATTCCGGTCGCAATACCTTGCGCAAGAGTATCAGGTGCCCCTCGGCGATGACCTGAAGCAGCTGACGGAGCTGCACAGGGTGGCCGGACTAGCTATGAAGGATGTGACAGTCCGTTTTTAGCCAGTCGAGCCCATACCCAGCAGCTACTTCGGACTTGTGAAGCGGCTGGTCGAGGCAAGTGGACGGCCTACATAGAAGGTGCCCAGATGGCCTTCGCCCGAGTCAAGGTACAATGGGCGAAGATGAAGGCCACCGAGATTGCCACCCCAGGACTGCCTCAAGGCAAGGATCACCGGCGACCGGAGAAGTACTTCGGCGAGGTCCTCGAGGGAGCCCGCATTGTAGAGGGCCAGTGCTTAAAGGACACCATATTTGATTACTAGAGTCCGGTTTGTAAGGGTCATGTAATGAACTCATGGTGTAAAATATTTGTGCTTCCACTTTACAATTAGTTTATCCTCTTGTTTGGTTGTTTGTAGTCTGAAAGTTTACCAATCGTCGGCTTCTGCCCCCCACGTAAATATTATAGGGGTGTTCGGGAATGCATGACCGCACTTTATCCAACGTCTTTGTCCGATGTAGGAGGCATCATGCGAAGTGAACTAGGCAATCAGACTATGCAGCTTTAGTACTTCACTTGACCATAACAGTCCATTGGTGGCGCAAAGTACTAGCCCCTTGTTTGCGTGAGCGGCAGCCCGGAGTACGACGCCTTTGCAACACGGCTGGTCAAAGCCCAGCCCCTCGTATAACACGGCATAAATCGCGAACGATTTGTAGTATAACACTAAGTCACCAGATCGCTAACCCTCTCTCACTTATCATGACATTTAGTTTTCAGCTTTCTCTACTGAGGTACTTAACCGGACGAACCAGAAATACAATCGCAGTAGTTCTCGCTTTACTACCTTAGCCTAACTTGCGGAATGTAAGGTGGCAAACACAGGAGTCGGGCAACCCAACTATAGGCAAAGACATGATTCGGAGCTGATGCATATAATGCAATATCCGGGACGCCGAAGAGTTCCCTATAGGTGTTCGGACTTAATAGTTTGCGGGGCCGAATATAGCCTCTGGTATGAAGGCCATGCTAAGCAACGTATATCAATCGGACGTAAGGAGGGAACACAGATGGCAAGGTAATACAAATATCCAACCAAGAAGGTGATAATCATCTGCTTCCTTTATATCCTTATAGATTTGTTGAGGTGTGTTTCGACAGACAATGATGTTCAATATTAAGGTCATGTTACATGCCTAAAGAGAAAAAGAAAAGGTTTTACATAAGGGAAAGTCTAACACAGGGCCTAAAGATCATAGTTCAAAAAACTCCAGTGATCCCCTGTCACACGTCTGCGCCATTTCTCCTTAGTAATAAGTCCTTTAATAGGAGTCTTTGATGGTGTCACGCCCAATATGCGATCCTATCCAAGAGGAACTTGAAGATATCGCCAAGGATAGAGCCGCATATTGAAGATGCTTTTGCAAGGTGGATATCATTACATAGTACCATTACATAATAGATGGGATGCATACAAAAGGCATACAATGCCACATGATTGCAACAACATCATACATAAGAGCAACATCCGACTACGGATGAAACACAAACAGAAACTCAAATGGCATCCACCCTGCTAGCCCAGGCTGCCGACCAGGAACCTAACCCCTGAACGAAGAAGAAGCAGAAGAACTCCAAGACAAGCATACATCGCTCTCACGTCAAATCATCGCATTACCTGTACCTGCAACTGTTGTTGTAGTAATCCATGAGCCACGAGGACTCAACAATCCCATTACCATGGGTATCAAGACTAGCAAAGCTTAATGTGTATGGAATGGATAAGTTGTGAGGTTGCAGCAAGCGACTAAGCAATGTATGGTGGCTAACTTACGAGTACAAGAATAAGATGAGAAGCTACGCAAACGGTCGCAAAACTAATAATGATCAAGAAGTGATCCTGAACTACTTACGTTCAAACATAACCCCACCATGTTCTCTTCTTGACCCACTCGAAAAGACACCATCATGGTTACGCACACGGTTGGTGTGATTTAATTCGAATCTGGTGTCAAGTTCTCTACAATCGGACATTAAAAATTCCCATCTGCCACATAACCGCGGGCACAACTCTCAAAAGTTTAGACCCTGCAGGGGTGTCCCAACTTAGCCCATGACAAGCTCATGATCCACGGAGACAATCCTCCATCACGGGAATCCGATCTGACTCGGGGTCCCGATGCACAAGACATTTCGACGATGGTAAAACAAATCCAGCAAGACCTCCCGACGTGCTGACACCCTAATAGTAGCCGCACGTATCTCGTCCCAGGACACGACGGATGAGCTAAGCATACAGGTACCAAAATACCCCAAGTTGCCAAGGGGCGGTCCCGCATGGTGCTCTAGTTTAGAACCAACACCATCAGCACTGCCTTCCACCCTTTGCCAAGTATATATGTGCATTAATTAAATAAGAGATATTGTGATATCCCATGATATCCATGTCCCAACATGGAAACAACCTACAACTGCACCTGCAACTAGCAACACTATAAGAGGGGTTGAGCAAAGCGGTAATGTAGCCAAACAACGGTTTGCTAGGATGGTGAAAAAGGTTAGAGGTTGTCCCATGGCATAATGGGAGGCTTGATAAACAAGTGGTAGGAAGCGCGACATAGCGACATCATCGAGACAACTAGCGTAGCAATGATAGTAGTGAGATCCAGGGTAACGGTCATCTTGCCTGAAATCCTGCTAGGAAGAAGATCGAGTCCACGAAGAAGACAAATGGGTGTAGACGAACCAAGCGTAGTCGAACGAATCCTCACAATCGCAACGAAATAGGAACTATCGAGAAGAAGCACAACCAGAAAAAAGCAAACAACATGGTAAACACACAACACATAACATGGCAATTACTCATTCAAGTATGATGCATGACAAAGGCTATATGATGCTACTCATGGCAAGAGATGATGCATACAAGAACATCACATCAAAGCAAGTTTAAATGAGGCCGGGAACAACATATAACAGTTCTAGTAAGTCCTCGTATGCAAACTTCAAAATTGGTGCACACTAGGTTCAAGTTGTTAAACATCAAGTTAGGATGCACCAAGATGATCTACATGTCTTTCTAGTCAAGTTACATATAAAGTTCATTTAATTCGGAGCTACGGCCTAGAAGATATGAGCAACACAAGTTAAACATGGCATTGATGCAAAATGCATACAAACATCAAGCAAACACACTCAAAACATGGATCCAGAAAGATAATATGAAACTACATGCATTTCTAAGCAAGTTTCATATAGAGCATGCTCGAAACGGAGCAACGGTTCAAAACATACACTCAAAACAAGTTATAACAACAATCTGCCCAAAACAACAAGTAGGTACTTTGCAATCACCAAAACAACATGCTACAGAAAACATATGAACACAAACTTGACATTCACTCAAATTACAGACAACATGATTCAAATATCATTAAGGTTCGGGTTCTTAGGCATCAAGATTAATCCAAGATGATCAATGCAAAAAGCAACTTAATAACACAGATTATGACAGTGAAAAACAGGACATATGCACGAGCAGAGTTAATATGATGGCATGTTTGAGGCATGAAACAAAGATCCTACATAAACTATACATATCAACCAAGTGCATGGCATCAAAGTAGATATAACAACGAGCAAATAACATCAAGGCATCATATGCATATGGCTCATGGATTAGTGGGAACCATCAAGACAAGTTTGGATGTAGTAACAGTTTCAGCAAGTGTAAAACAAAAACATTATCATAGCATGTTTGCAAGCTTGAAATAGAGGTCATATGAAGTCCAAAATTATCAAACATGGCATGTAAAAAAATTACTCATATGATACTTAAAATCATGTAATTGGATAATCTCTAAAAGAGTCATATACTAATTAATATCAAGCTCACAACATGGCACCATGAAGTTAACAGAAAACTGGAACAACATTTAGACAAGTTCATGGCAATTAAAGCATATGCTAAAGGACATATATGAGGCATCAAAGGGAATGCCATGATATAGAATAACATGTAAATCAAAACATGTCAACTAAGAATCTCCAGATTATGCATGGATTTTAGGGTAGCATCAAGCAAACATAGCAATATGACATGACAGATTCAGACTTGACAGAACATTAACAGCAAGTAGCCCAATTCACAAGCTTGTTGCACTTACCACAGGGCATATCAAAATACACGGATTGCACCAATGCAAAGATGGCATGATTATTCTCCTAAAACATGTTGACATGATTCTCAAAAGAAAATCGCATAAAAAGATATAAAAAGACAAATAGGCAAAATATAACAGCTTGCAGCATTTAACATCAGCAAGCACCTCTAGAATAGGGATTAACATGTCAATCTGCACCCTAACATGAATGCAAAGCACACCAACATGTAGAGCACTATGAGCTGAACATTTTCATATCAAGATCATCACCATAGGATCAACAGGAACAGCGCTACAACACTCACAAGAGGCCTAAATGATGTTATCATGCAGCAGATTCCAGTAGTTTATATCACTTAGCAGTTTTGCAACGATGATTAAGGCACCAATATGAATAGTAACATGAATGCAAACTACTCCATCATGTATAGCATCAAGAGACGAACACTTTGACATATCATACACGCAAAATGGAGCAACATGCACAAAGTTACAAGCATCGCAACATGCACACATAATATTGCAGATCCAGGGACAGATTTTTACCCCGCGAAAAAACAACAATGAAGCAGATCGGGCATGGAGTGGATCGGATCGGGTCGAGGTACAGGTGGATCCGGGCGGCGAGGTGGCCGGCGCCGTGGCTCCAGCGAGCACGGGGCCGGCGGCGAGGCCTGACGATGGCGGGGCGATGCAGGGCAATGGGATCCGGTCGACCCCCAGCCGGATATGGCCGGAGGAGGCCGACGGAGAGCAGAGGCACCGGAGGGGCGCGGCGGTGGGGCGAGCTAGGAACGACGGGGCTCGGGAGGAGCTCGGGCGGCGGGATGCCGGCAATGGGCGGCGACGAGGTGACGTTGGCGCGGGCAGCGGCACGCGGCGATGGGCGGCTTGGCGGCGGGGTCGCGGGGCAACGCGGGCGCTCCGGTGAGGGTTCGGCGGTGGAAGGTGAGGTGCGGTGCGGCGACTGAGGCACGGAGGCGGCGGTGCGAGCGCATGGAGGCGGCGGCGCGAGCGCGCGGGCAGCTTGGGCGGCCGCGCGGGCCTGGGCAGGCCGTGGCGGGGGGACAGCGCTGGGTGGACACGTGGCGTGCCTAGATTGGATGAAGGCGGCGGAGAACGTGTCCATCGGCGGGGTGGATGCGTCCCGCGGCTGGAAGGAGGAGGACCTAGGGTTTTGATCCGAAAATGGAGGGGGGAAGACGTTTTTATAGGTAGAGGGAGCTAGGAGAGAGCTATTGAGGTGCGGTTTTCTCCCACACGATCGTGATCCGGCGGTGAAGAGCATGGAGGTCGTTTAGATGGGCTAGCGGGCTGTTGTGGAGGGGTGATGGGATGCAAAGAGAAAGGGGTCTGGCGGTTAACGTGGTTAACAGTTGGGGCATCAAACGACCTCCAAATGGAACGGAATTTGACAGGCGGTCTACCGGTGGTATACCAAGACCACTCATCAACTCTCGTCCCATTTCGAGAATGTTTTTCGCCCGCTCACAAAACAAGATCTGGGAGGTGCAACGGGTGCGTGCGAGTGTGTCTGTGCTTAGAACGGACAACGGAGAGAACTGGGAAAACCCGAACAGATGCAAGTTTTTAAAAACATGAAGATGAAATGCATATGATTACATGGCAAAGTTCAACACGCAAGCGAATGACATGGCAACGACAGTGAATAACTGCAAGATACCTGGCGCATCGGTCTCGGGGCGTTACAGATGGTTGGGAAACGCTAGCCTTAAAAGGATCTCCTGAAACCACCATGTAGCAGGTAGAGCTCTTGATGAACCTTTAGTGAGAAAAAAATATATATGCGGTCTAGATGGGGTCAAGCCGTACAATGGACCTTTTTTGTAGTGTGCCTCTGGCGCCTCCCAAGGTATTTTTAGTGTGTAGTTATGTATGCACGGTATGCAAGCCGCAACCTCATAGGGCGATCGGCGGAGGCCTAACTGCTAATCAACGTCCAGATCCATTGATTTATCGCTTATTATGCACGGACCAGACTCATTTGGATACATCATTGGCTTTGTTTGCCGATGAACTGTTCGGCTTGATGAGGCCGCCATACACTTCGGCTGCAAGGGTCGCGGTGTGCTCTTCAGTATGGAGGGAGCGCTCCATATTACCATTGACTATAATAATGCCACGAGGCCCGGGCATCTTAAGCTTTAAGTAAGCATAGTGTGGGACTGTATTAAAGCGAGCGAAAGCAGTTCTTCCGAGCAATGCATGGTAGCCACTGCGGAAAGGGACGATGTCAAATATTAACTCTTCGTTGCGAAAGTTGTATGGGGAACCGAATAATACCTCCAGTGTAAGTGAGCCCGTGCAATGGGCCTCCACGCCCGGTATCACACCTTTAAAGGTAGTGTTACTGGGTTTGATTCTTGATGGGTCAATGCCCATCTTGCGGATAGTGTCTTGATAGATCAAGTTCAAACTGCTGCCTCCGTCCATAAGGACTCTGGTGAGATGGTATCCATCAATAATTGGTTCAAGTACCAGGGGGGTCGAACCCCTGTGACGGATACTAGTTGGGTGATCCCTGCAATCAAAAGTGATCGGACAGGCTGACCATGGGTTAAACTTAGGGGCGACAGGCTCTACAGCATAGATGTCCCTTAGTGCGTGCATGTGCTCCCTCTTGGGGATATGAGTGACATACATCATGTTCACTGTTTTCACCTATGGGGGAAACTGCTTCTCACCCCCGGTGTTCGGCAGACGGGGCTCATGATCCTCTTCGCTTGGAGGTCCCTTTCCCTTGTGTTCGGTGCTTATCTTACCGGCCTATTTGAAAACCGAACAATTCCTATTGGTGTGGTTCTCATGTTTGTCGGGTGTGCCATGAATCTAACAGAGCCACTCAAGGATTTTATCCAAGCTGGATGGCCCGTCTTTGTTGCCTTTGAAAGGTTTCTTCCGCTGACCGGACTTAGGGCCACTGAATCCGGCATTGACTGTCGTATCTTATGTGTCTTCGTTTTTGTTCTGACGTTTGTTTTTATTGCGGCGAGGTTTACCAATGCCGTCCCTCACCTCAGAAGTGTCGGGGTCGCCCAAGCTGTTGCTTCTACGAGCCAACCACCTATCCTCGCCCGCACAGAAGCGGGTCATAAGTGCAGTTAAGGCTGTCATGGTCTTCGGTTTTTCCTGCCCAAGGTGTCGGGAGAGCCATTCATCTCGGACGCTGTGTTTGAAGGCCGCTAAGGCTTCAGCGTCCAGACAATCCACGATCTGGTTCTTTTTAGTTAAGAACGGATTCCAAAGTTTGTGAGTTGATTCTCCTGGTTGCTGGATTATGTGACTCAAGTCATCAGCGTCTGGTGGCCGGACATAAGTGCCCTGAAAGTTGGCCCGAAAAGCATCTTCCAAAGCTTCCCAAGTTCCAATGGAGTTTTCTGGGAGGCTGTTTAACCAGTGTCGTGCTGGTCCTTTCAGCTTTAGAGGAAGATATTTGATGGTGTGAAGGCCATCTCCTCGAGCCATGTGAATGTGGAGAAGAAAATCTTAAATCCAGACGGCCGGATCCGTCGTTTCGTCGTACTGTTCGATGTTTACGGGTTTAAAGCCTTCCAGAAATTGGTGCTGCATTACCTCATCGGTGAAGCATAAAGGGTATTCGGCCCCTCCATATCACGCAATATCGTGGCGGAGATTGGCCGACATCTGAGTTTGGTTCTGTTCTCGAGTATAGTAATGATCGTCATGCCGGGCTTCATAGCTATTGTCTCGCGCTGGGGCACGGCCCCTTGATCCATAGATTGATCTTGTGTGACCAGCTTTATTGGCTAGGTCACGTTGCAAGTCATATGTGTATCCCACGGCTGTTGTCTCCCTACCTCTTCGGCGAGGGGTGCAGGTTGGTGTTCGGCTTGATATGCCACTTTATCTCGTCCACGATGTGGTCGGTCTGGTTGATCTTCCTGATTGTATTTTGACGATATTGTCTCAAAGGCTTCGTCGTCGAATTGTGGCAACAGCTTGCGCTTAGCGTAACTTTTGACAAGTCACTCGTGGTCGTATTCCTTAGCAGCCAGGACCTTAATCCACCTTTCATTGACCGTATCCTGTTCAACTTTGAGCTGTTGCTGCTTCTTTTCAGGCTCCGGGCTGTGGCGATGAGCTGTCGCTTGAAGCGTTCTTGTTCGAGAGGTTCTTTTGGGACGATAAAATCTTCGTCACCGAGGCTATACTGACCCTACTCCCTTTTATTATGTTTGGACATGGGCTCGACGGGGTATTCAGGATCTTCGGCATCATCCGGAGTCACATTGTCTCCAGTACCGGTATTACTATCCTTTGCCGACGCGATCGTGAGCGGCGCCGTTGGTGTCGGTGCTTTGGTGGTTTATCGACGGGTTTGCCCTCATCGGGGTTCTGATTATCATCATCATCCTTTTTATCAAGAGTGTCCACCATGTATACATCATAGGTTGAAGTGGCCATCCACCCCCCTGTGATGGGTGGGACTTGGTTTGGTTCGGCGTCTGCATCGTCGTCCATATCTTCGGTGTCTTGGGACGCATAGTCCGACATGTCAGTTAAATCTTGGACAGTAGCTATTAAGTGGGAGGTGGGTGGGGCATAAAATTCCCTGGTCTCAGCCCCCAGCCCGAGCTGGGTACAGTTCGGAGGTAAAGCCCCGGTGATGGCGAGAGACCGCATCCATCCCGATGTTTCGTCTAGGGGTGAATTTTGGACCTGAAACTACGGATCTGCAGGGCCGAGTTCGGCATGGGACCCCTGTTCGGGCCCAATGAGCGCATACCTCGACAGTTCGGAGTGGTTGCCCAGAGCCAAGTCAAAGATTGCATCTGGGTCTTCGATCGGGAGCTCCACAAAGGGAAGGAGTCTGGCGGGGCTCACGTTCCTGTCATCAGACAATGAGACCTACCCCGGATCTAAGGCCGAAGCAGGTATGAGTGTTGACCCCTGAACAAGATCTAACAGGGGATCCGAGGCGCCTTCTTGGCGGGGGCACAGAGCGGCAGTCGAGGCCACGAACCCCTCGAAGACCAGATCTCCTCGGATGTCAGCGACATAGTTCGGGTTTCCAAACCTGATCTGGTGGCGGGGGGCATAACTGTCGACCGGCTCGAGGTGGCCGATCGAGTTGGCATGAAGCACGAAGCCACCAAACAGAAAGACCTGTCCAGGGAGAAAAGTTTCCCTGGATGCAACATCATTGTTAATGAAGAGGTGAGTCATCAATCCTTCTGTTGACGATACAACGGAGCTCTCAATGAAAGCACCAATGTCGGTGTCAAAACCGACTGATCTCGGGTAGGGGGGCCCAAGCTGTATGTCTGAATACAAATGGTAACTATGGATAAAGGACACAGTGTTTACCCAGGTTCGGGCCCTCTTAATGGAGGTAAAACCCTACTCCTTCTTGATTATATTCGAAGGGTATAGGGGTTACAAGAATTGATCTACCGCGAGATTGAGTTGGCTAACCGTAGATTAGCTAGCCTAGCAATGTTGTGATCATGCCTCCGGTCTAACCCGCCAGTTTCTATAGACACCGGAGGGGCTTAGGGTTGTACAAAGTCTGTTTTACATAAAGGAATAACATATACGGACACCTATACTTTCCATCCACGCACACGGGAGTCCCTACCGGACACGAGAGGTGATCCTCTGTCTTGTATCTCAATGGCCCATCAGCCCGGGCCATATCCAATAGACCGGACACCCGAGGACCCCCTAGTCCAGGACTCCCATAGCCACTGGTGAGAAGGTTGCTGGGGGAAACCCTATGCTAGCTAGCGAGCTGCGCTCTTCGGCAGAACCTTGAGTTCTTGCTGTCGAGGAAAGCACTCCCACGGCAGAGGACATGCCTTTAGTCCTTGTCATCGAGCCTCAAGCTCCGACATGGGCATTGTTGGGGAACGTAGCAAAAATTCAAAATTTTCCTACGTGTCACCAAGATCTATCTATGGATAAACCAGCTACAAGTACAAGGAGAGTGCATCTACATACCCTTGTAGATCGCTAAGCGGAAGCGTTCAAGTGAACGGGGTTGATGGAGTCGTACTCGTCGTGATTCAAATCACCGATGATCAAGTGCCGAACGCACGGCACCTCCGCGTTCAACACACGTACAGCCCGGTGACGTCTCCCACGCCTTGATCCAGCAAGGAGAGAGGGAGAGGTTGAGGAAGACTCCATCCAGCAGCAGCACAACGGCGTGGTGGTGGTGGAGGAGCGTGGCAATCCAGCAGGGCTTCGCCAAGCACCATGGGAGAGGAGGAGGAGGAAGAGGGGCAGGGCTGCACCAATGAGAGAGAGAACTCATGTGTATGGCAGCCCCAAACCTCAACTATATATAGGGGGAAGGGGGGGCTGCGCCCCCTTTAGGGTTTCCCACCCCCAAGGGGTGCGGCCAGCCCTAGATGGCAAAGGGGGTGGCGGCCAAGAGGGGAGAGGAGAGGGAGGCGCACCAATATGGGCCTTAAGGCCCATCTGGACTAGGGTTTGCCCCCTCCCACTCTCCCTTGCGCCTTGCACCCTTGTGGGGGGCGCACCAGCCCTCCTAGGGGCTGGTCCCCTCCCACACTTGGCCCACGCAACCTGCTGGGGCAGGTGGCCCCACTTGGTGGACCCCCGGGACCCTCCCGGTGGTCCCGGTACAATACCGATATCGCCCGAAACTTTTCCGGTGACAAAAATAGGACTTCCCATATATAAATCTTTACCTCCGGACCATTCCGGAACTCCTCGTGACGTCCGGGATCTCATCCGGGACTCCGAACAACATTCGGTAACCACATACAAGCTTCCTTTATAACCCTAGCGTCATCGAACCTTAAGTGTGTAGACCCTACGGGTTCGGGAGACATGTAGACGTGACCGAGACGTTCTCCGGTCAATAACCAACAGCGGGATCTGGATACCCATGTTGGCTCCCACATGTTCCATGATGATCTCATCGGATGAACCACGATGTCAAGGACTCAATCGATCCCGTATACAATTCCCTTTGTCTAGCGGTATTTTACTTGCCCGAGATTCGATCGTCGGTATACCGATACCTTGTTCAATCTCGTTACCGGCAAGTCTCTTTACTCGTTCCATAACACATCATCCCGTGATCAACCCCTTGGTCACATTGTGCACATTATGATGATGTCCTACCGAGTGGGCCCAGAGATACCTCTACGTTTACACGGAGTGACAAATCCCAGTCTCGATCCGCATAAAACAATAGATACTTTCAGAGATACCTGTAGTGCACCTTTATAGTCACCCAGTTACGTTGTGACGTTTGATACACCCAAAGCACTCCTACGGTATCCAGGAGTTACACGCTCTCATGGTCGAAGGAAGAGATACTTGACATTGGCAAAGCTCTAGCAAATGAACTACACGATCTTTTGTGCTAGTCTTAGGATTGGGTCTTGTCCATCACATCATTCTCCTAATGATGTGATCCCGTTATCAACGACATCCAATGTCCATAGCCAGGAAACCATGACTATCTGTTGATCACAACGAGCTAGTCAACTAGAGGCTCACTAGGGACATATTGTGGTCTATGTATTCACACATGTATTACGATTTCCGGATAATACAGTTATAGCATGAATAAAAGACTATTATCATGAACAAAGAAATATAATAATAACACTTTTATTATTGCCTCTAGGGCATATTTCCAACAGTCTCCCACTTGCACTAGAGTCAATAATCTAGTTCACATCACCATGTGATTAACACTGACAGGTCACATCACCATGTGACCAACATCCAAAGAGTTTACTGGTGTCACTAAACTAGTTCACATCATCATGTGATCAAGACTCAATGAGATCTGGGGTTTGGTCATGTTCTGCTTGTGAGAGAGGTTTTAGTCAACGGGTCTGAACCTTTCAGATCCGTGTGTGCTTTACAAATCTCTATGTCATCTCCTAGATGTAGCTCCCACGTTCTATTTGGAGCTATTCCAAATAACTGTTCTACTTGGAGCTATTCTAAATTGTTGCTCCATTATACGTATCCGGTATCTCTACTCAGAGCTATCCGGATAGGTGTTAAGCTTGCATCGACGTAACCCTTTACGACGAACTCTTTTACCACCTCCATAATCAAGAAAATTTCTTAGTCCACTAGTTACTAAGGATAACTTTGACCACTGTCCTGTGATCTATTCATGGATCACTCTTGTACCCCTTGACTGACTCATGGCAAGGCACACTTCAGGTGCGGTACACAGCATAGCATACTGAAGAGCCTACGTCTTAAGCATAGGGGACGACCTTCGTCCTTTCTCTCTATTCGGCCGTGGTCGAGCTTTAAGTCTTAACTTCGTACCTTACAACTCAGGCAAGAACTCCTTCTTTGACTGGTCCATCTTGAACACCTTCAAGATCATGTCAAGGTATGTGCTCATTTGAAAGTACCATTAAGCGTTTTGATCTATCCTTATAGATCTTGATGCTCAATGCTCAAGCAGCTTAATTCAGGCTTTCCATTGAAAAACACTTTCAAAATAACCCTATATGCTTTCCAGAAATTCTACGTCATTTCTGATCAACAATATGTCAACAACATATACTCATCAGAAATTCTATAGTGCTCCCACTCACTTCTTTGGAAATACAAGTTTCTCATAAACTTTGTACAAACCCAAAATCTTTTATCGTCATCAAAGCATACATTCCAACTCCGAGATGCTCACTCCAGTCCTTAGAAGGATTGCTGGAGCTTTGCATACTTATTAGCATCTTTCGGGATTGACAAAACCTTCCGGTTGTATCACATACAACCTTTCCTCAAGAAAATCGTCGAGGAAACAATGTTTTGACATCCTATCTGCAAGATTTCATAAATAATGCAGTAATCGCTAATATAATTCCAACAGACTCTTAGCATCGCTACGAGTGAGAAAATCTCATCGTAGTCAACTCCTTGAACTTGTCGGAAAACATCTTAACGACAAGTCGAGCTTTCTTAATGGTGACATTTACCATCATTGTCCGTCTTCCTTTTGAAATCCATCTGTACTCATTAGCCTTACGACCATTGAGCCGTTCTGCCAAAGTCTACACTTTGTTTTCATACATGGATCCTCTCTCGGATTTTATGGCCTCAAGCCATTTATCGGAATCCGGGCCCACCATCGCTTCTCCATAGCTCGTAGGTTCATTGTTGTCTATCAACATGACCTTCAAGACAGGATTACGTACCACTCTGAAGTAGTACGCATCCTTGTCATCCTACGAGGTTTGGGAGTGACTTGATCCGAAGTTTCATGATCAATATCATAAGCTTCCACTTCAATTGGTGTAGGTGCCACAGGAACAACTCCCTGTGCCCTGTCACACACTAGTTGAAGAGACGGTTCAATAACCTCATCAAGTCTCCACCATCCTCCCACTCAATTCTTTCGAGAGAAACTTTTCCTCGAGAAAGGACCCGATTCTAGAAACAATCCATATTGCTTTCGGATCTGAATTAGGAGGTATACCCAACTGTTTTGGGTTTCCTATGAAGATGCATTTTATCCGCTTTGGGTTCGAGCTTATCAACCTGAAACTTTTTCATATAAGCGTCGCAGCCCCAAACTTTTAAGAAACGACAACTTAGGTTTCTCTAAACCATAATTCATACGGTGTCATCTCATCGGAATTACGTGGTGCCCTATTTAGTGAATGTGGTTGTCTCTAATGCCTAACCCATGAACGATAGTGGGAATTCGATAAGAGACATCATGGTACGCACCATATCCAATAGGGTGCAACTATGATGTTCGGACACACCATCACATTATGGTGTTCCAGGCGGTATTAATTGCGAAACAATTTCCACAATGTCTTAATTGTGTGCCAAAACTCGTAACTCAGATATTCATCTCTATGATCATATCATAGACATTTTATCCTCTTGTCACAATGATCTGCTACTTCACTCTGAAATTACTTGAACCATTCAATAATTCAGACTTGTGTTTCATCAAGTAAATATACTCAACATTTACTCGAATCATCTGTGAAGTAAGAACATAATGATATTCACTGCATGCCTCAGCACTCATTCGACTGCACACATCAAAATGTGTTACTTCCAACAAGTTGCTATCTTGTTCCATCTTTACTGAAAATGAGGCTTTTCAGTCATCTTGCCCATGTGATATGATTTGCATATCTCAAGTGATTCAAAATCAAGTGAGTCCGAACGATCCATTTGCATGGAGTTTCTTCATGCATATACACCAATAGACATGGTTCGCATGTCTCAAACTTTTCAAAAATGAGTGAGTCTAAAGATCCATCAACATGGAGCTTCTTCATGCATTTTATACCGATATGACTTACGTGGCAGTGCCACAAATAGGTGGTGCTATCATTACTATCTTTTGGCATGAACATGTGTATCACTACGATCGAGATTTCAATGAACCATTCATTTTAGGTGCAAGACCATTGAAGGTATTATTCAAATAAATAGAGTAACCATTATTCTCTTTAAATGAATAACCGTATTGCGATAGACATAATCCAATCATGTCTATGCTCAACGCAAACACCAAATCTCGATGGTAGAGGGAGCGTGCGATGCTTGATCATATCAACATTGGAAACACTTCCAACACATATCGTCAGCTCACCTTTAGCTAGTCTCCGTTTATGCCCTAGCTTTTATTTCGAGTTACTAACACTTAGCAACCGAACCGGTATCTTATACCCTGGTGCTACTAGGAGTACTAGTAAAGTACACATTAACATAATGTATATCCAATATACTTCTATCGACCTTGCCAGCCTTCTCATCTACCAAGTATGTAGGGTAATTCTGCTCTAGTGACTGTTCCCCTTATTACAGAAGCACTTAGTCTCGGGTTTGGGTTCAACCTTGGGTTTCTTCACTGGAGCAGCAGCTGATTTGCCGTTTCATGAAGTATCCCTTCTTGCCCTTGCCCTTCTTGAAACTAGTGGTTTCACCAACCATCAACAATTGATGCTCCTTCTTGATTTCTACTTTCGCGGTGTCAAACATCGTGAATACCTCAAGGATCATCTTATTTATCCCTGATATGTTATAGTTCATCACGAAGCTCTAGCAGCTCGGTGGCAATGACTTTGGAGAAACATCACTATCTCATTTGGAAGATCAACTCCCACTCAATTCAAGTGATTGTTGCACTCAGACAATCTGAGCACAAGCTCAACGATTGAGATTTTCTCCCTTAGTTTGCAGGCTAAGAGAATCGTCGGAGGTCTTATACCTCTTGACGTGAGCACGAGCCTGAAATCCCAATTTCAGCCCTCGAAACATCTCATATGTTCCGCGATGTTTCGAAAACGTCTTTGGTGCCTCTACTTAAACCATTTAACTGAACTATCACGTAGTTATCAAAACGTGTATGTTCGATGTTCGAAACATCCACAAACGACGTTTGGGGTTCAGCACACTGAGCAGTGCATTAAGGACATAAGCTTTCTACTGTTCGCATAATCGCTACTATCAACTTTCAACTATATTTTCTCTAGGAACATTTCTAAAACAGTAGAACTAAAGCGCGAGCTACGACATAATTTGCAAAAGGTCTTTTGACTATGTTCAGGATAATTAAGTTCATCTTATGAACTCCCACTCAGATAGACATCCCTCTGGTCATCTAAGTGATTACATGATCCGAGTCAACTAGGCCGTGTCCGATCATCACGTGAGACGGACTAGTCATCATCGGTGAACATCTTCATGTTGATCGTATCTACTATACGACTCATGCTCGACCTTTCGGTCTCCGTGTTCCGAGGCCATGTCTGCACATGCTAGGCTCGTCAAGTTAACCCTAAGTGTTTTCGCTGTGTAAAACTGTCTTACACCCGTTGTATGTGAACGTAAGAATCCATCACACCCGATCATCACGTGGTGCTTAGAAGCGACGAACTGTAGCAACGGTGCACAGTTAGGGGAGAACACTTCTTGAAATTGTTGTAAGGGATCATCTTATTTACTACCGTCGTCCTAAGCAAACAAGATGCATAAACATGATAAACATCACATGCAATCAAATAGTGACATGATATGGCCAATATCATTTTGCTCCTTTTGATCTTCATCTTCGGGGCTCCATGATCATCATCGTCACCGGCACGACACCATGATCTCCATCATCATGATCTCCATCATCGTGTCTTCATGAAGTTGTCACGCCAACGACTACTTCTACTTCTATGACTAACGCGTTTAGCAATAAAGTAAAGTAGTTTACATGGCGTTCTTCAATGACACGCAGGTCATACAAAAATAAAGACAACTCCTATGGCTCCTGCCGGTTGTCATACTCATCGACATGCAAGTCGTGAATCCTATTACAAGAACATGATCAATCTCATACATCACATATCATTCATCACATTCTTCTTGGCCATATCACATCACATAGCATACCCTGCAAAAACAAGTTAGACGTCCTCTAATTGTTGTTGCATGTTTTACGTGGCTGCTATGGGTTTCTAGCAAGAACGTTTCTTACCTACGCAAGACCACAACGTGATATGCCAATTGCTATTTACCCTTCATAAGGACCCTTTTCATCGAATCCGTTCCGACTAAAGTGGGAGAGACTGGCACCCGCTAGCCACCTTATGCACCAAGTGCATGTCAATCGGTGGAACCTGTCTCACGTAAGAGTACGTGTAAGGTCGGTCCGGGCCGCTTCATCCCACAATACCGTCGAAACAAGATTGGACTAGTAACGGTAAGCATATTGAACAAAATCAACGCCCACAACTATTTTGTGTTCTACTCATGCAAAGAATCTACGCAATAGACCTAGCTCATGATGCCACTGTTGGGGAACGTAGCAGAAATTCAAAATTTTCCTACGTGTCACCAAGATCTATCTATGGAGAAACCAGCTACGAGTACAAGGAGAGTGCATCTACATACCCTTGTAGATCGCTAAGCGGAAGCGTTCAAGTGAACGGGGTTGATGGAGTCGTACTCGTCGTGATTCAAATCACCGATGATCAAGTGCCGAACGCACGGCACCTCCGCGTTTAACACACGTACAGCCCGGTGACGTCTCCCACGCCTTGATCCAGCAAGGAGAGAGGGAGAGGTTGAGGAAGACTCCATCCAGCAGCAGCACAACGGCGTGGTGGTGGTGGAGGAGCGTGGAAATCCAGCAGGGCTTCGCCAAGCACCATGGGAGAGGAGGAGGAGGAAGAGGGGCAGGGCTGCACCAACAAGAGAGAAAACTCATGTGTATGGCAGCCCCAAACCTCAACTATATATAGGGGGAAGGGGGGACTGCGCCCCCTTTAGGGTTTCCCACCCCCAAGGGGTGCGGCCAGCCCTAGATGGCAAAGGGGGTGGCGGCCAAGAGGGGAGAGGAGAGGGAGGCGCACCAATATGGGCCTTAAGGCCCATCTGGACTAGGGTTTGCCCCCTCCCACTCTCCCTTGCGCCTTGCACCCTTGTGGGGGGCGCACCAGCCCTCCTAGGGGCTGGTCCCCTCCCACACTTGGCCCACGCAACCTGCTGGGGCAGGTGGCCCCACTTGGTGGACCCCCGGGACCCTCCCGGTGGTCCCGGTACAATACCGATATCGCCCGAAACTTTTCCGGTGACCAAACCAGGACTTCCCATATATAAATCTTTACCTCCGGACCATTCTGGAACTCCTCGTGACGTCCGGGATCTCATCCGGGACTCCGAACAACATTCGGTAACCACATACAAGCTTCCTTTATAACCCTAGCGTCATCGAACCTTAAGTGTGTAGACCCTACGGGTTCGGGAGACATGTAGACATGACCGAGACGTTCTCCGGTCAATAACCAACAGCGGGATCTGGATACCCATGTTGGCTCCCACATGCTCCACGATGATCTCATCGGATGAACCACGATGTCAAGGACTCAATCGATCCCGTATACAATTCCCTTTGTCTAGCGGTATTTTACTTGCCCGAGATTCGATCGTCGGTATACCGATACCTTGTTCAATCTCGTTACCGGCAAGTCTCTTTACTTGTTCCGTAACACATCATCCCGTGATCAACCCCTTGGTCACATTGTGCACATTATGATGATGTCCTACCGAGTGGGCCCAGAGATACCTCTCCGTTTACACGGAGTGACAAATCCCAGTCTCGATCCGCATAAAACAATAGATACTTTCGGAGATACCTGTAGTGCACCTTTATAGTCACCCAGTTACGTTGTGACGTTTGATACACCCAAAGCACTCCTACGGTATCCAGGAGTTACACGCTCTCATGGTCGAAGGAAGAGATACTTGACATTGGCAAAGCTCTAGCAAATGAACTACACGATCTTTTGTGCTAGTCTTAGGATTGGGTCTTGTCCATCACATCATTCTCCTAATGATGTGATCCCGTTATCAACGACATCCAATGTCCATATCCAGGAAACCATGACTATCTGTTGATCACAACGAGCTAGTCAACTAGAGGCTCACTAGGGACATATTGTGGTCTATGTATTCACACATGTATTACGATTTCCGGATAATACAGTTATAGCATGAATAAAAGACTATTATCATGAACAAAGAAATATAATAATAACACTTTTATTATTGACTCTAGGGCATATTTCCAACAATAACAACTAGTCTAATTCTTGCAAACTAGAGATCTTCCTAATAATCCAAAGGAATCTGAGAAAGTGGCCCGGCAATCAAGTATGTATTGATTTGTGGATGAACTTTGTACAAAAAGAGGTGGAATGGTGTGAAGCTGAAGTGTATCAATCAAGAAGATGGACTAATGATGTTGGCGGAAATACATGGAGGTGTGTGTGGCTCGCATCTAGGATCTAGAGCACTTGTTGGAAAAGCTTTCTGGCGAGCATTCTATTGGCCCACCACCCTCCGGGATGCAACGGAGCTTGTCACCAAGTGTGAAGCATGCCAGTTCCACTCCAAGAATATTCATCTGCCAGCTCAAGCCATTCAAACCATCCCTTTATCCCGGCCTTTCACGGTCTTGGGGCTCGACTTCTTGGCCCCCTTTCCCCATGCTATTGGGGGCTTTGAATTCTTGTACGTAGCAATCAACAAGTTTACAAAGTGGCCCAAAGTAGAGCCAGTGAGAAAGGTGATGGTGCAATCAGCTATCAGGTTCTTCAAGGGATTGGTGTGTCGTTTTGGAGTACCCAGCAGGGTGATCACCGATAACGGCACCCAGTTCACAAGTCGCACCTTCATGCAGTACATACAGAGCCTTGGAAGCAAGGTCTCTTTCGCCTATGTTGCACATCCAAGGAGCAACGGACAAGCTGAAAGGATGAATGCTGAAGTGCTACGGGGGCTGAAGACAAGAACCTTCGATAAATTGTGAAAATGCGGCAAGTGCTAGATTGATGAGTTGCCGGTGATTCTTTGGTCAATCAGGACGGCAGCAAATCAAGCTACTAGCCAGAGTCCCTTCTCCCTGGTATATGGTGCAGAAGCAGTGCTCCCCACAGAACTTATATACAGGTCACCTCGGGTACTTGCTTACAATGAAGTAGCGCAAGAGCAGCAATGGCATGACGATACCACGCTCCTGAAGGAAGATCGTCTACGGGCCACTGTATGTGTTGCACGATACTAGCAAGCCCTGGGTCGCTATCGCAGCCGCAGGGTCCATGCTCAGAGCCTTGAGGAAGGTGACCTTGTCCTTAGGCGTGTTCAATCCGCCAAGGGTACAAACAAGTTGACACAGAAGTCGGAAGGCCCTTACTGGGTAGTATGTGTCACCAGACATGGCGCAGTCCATCTGGAGATCGAAGATGGCATCCCAATGCAAAACTCATGGAACATTGAGCATCTTCATAAGTTCTACCCGTAAGGCACGGTTGTCGGGCCTTGCCCCGGCAACCTGTTTTGTTCAAGCATAGTCCCCAGGACTTGTAACCCTTTGTACAAAGCTAGGCGCAGACCCTGTGCATAGTTGAATAAAACGAAGAGCTTTCACAAAAACTTGCATGCATGTTTTCTTAAGTATGACTTATTGTGATTACAGTAGTCCTAAGGTAAGAGGAGTAATGCATTGATAAGGGACATGTGTTGTTATCTCTCCTCCTTTCCTTTTCCTTTCTTTGGTGGTAACAAAAAGGTTTCATCACAGATAAGCTCCCCGGGAAGAGGGATGAGCACGAGCCCACGCATTGATCCCCGACAGCCCCTCCTTATCAGAAACGATAAGAAGGAAAACAAACAAAGATAAGTTCATCCCAACACTCCATGTTGTATTCACATATGAAAAACTTGTACATAGGGAAACCTTGTTGCCTCTGCCATTCGTACTCCCGTCTTTGGTTCGAGTCTACTCAACAAGGTTGGTTGTAGACACGATTGGACAGCTTAACAAGAGGCCAGCCTTCATATACACTCCTAACCTGATTTTGAGTTCATTAAATGAGGTTTACTAGTAGCTGTAATGAAGGCCAGCAAGATGTCTTGCCGGAAAACTTTATTTACTTAAAGGTATTGAAGGTTCATTCTTCAGCATATTTGATGCATGCACAAGTACCCGGCAAGCGCTTTTTCATTAATACGTAGATAAACAAGTACAGATCATATAGAATACAAACATGAATGGAGGATTACATAATTCTAACTAAAATTTGGCAAGTGCCTACATCTTTTGATTCGAAAAAAGACAAGTGCCCAGTAATGACTTTCTTGTCCCTCTCCTCCTAGGAGTTGCATCGAGAAGGAAAGAGGGCAAACCGAGCGCCTAGGCAGAAGCCCACCCGACCCTGTAAAGACCATCGGGACGCAGCCTGACAAGATCGGGAGGGCACCTCCCCGACAAGGATGAAGAGGCTGGGGATGGTGAGAGAGGCTGGGCGATGCCCTGGTCACCCCCGCCAAGACCAAAGGGACGCGGCTTGACAGGGACACCGCCTCACTGGCAGGGAAGACGAAGCCGGAGTACGAGTCATCGTCTTCATGCCTAATTACCCGGGGCTCCTCGTTGCTGTCTTCACCGTTAGTGTCCTCCTTGTCGCTGTCGCTTGAGGAGGAGCTTTCACCATTGCTCGAGCTTTCCACGCATCACCCTAAATGAGCACATGAACGCCCGAAGACCTTGATAAGAGCAAATCAGCCTCTGCCAGCTTGAAGCAAAGAATATGCCCTTCCCAAGGTTGTGGGTGTCGGTGTCAAAACCGGCGGATCTTGGGTAGGGGGTCCCGATCTGTGCGTCAAGGCTGATGGTAACAAGAAGTAAGGGACATGGATGTTTACCCAGGTTTGGGCCCTCTCGATGGAGGTAAAACCCTACTTCCTGCTTGATTAATATTGATGATATGGGTAGTACAAGAGTAGATCTACCACGAGATCATAGAGGCTAAAGCCTAGCAGCTAGCCTATGATGGTATGAATGTAATTGTGATCGGCCTTCCAAGGACCAACCTCTTCGGTTTATATAGACACCGGAGAGGGCTAGGGTTTACATGGAGTCGATTACAAGGAAGGAAACATAATATCCAGATCGCCAAGCTTGCCTTCCACGCCAAGGAAAGTCACATCCGGACATGGGCCGAAGTCTTGAGTCTTGTATCTTCATGCTTCAATAGTACGGATGTTGTACACAGTCCGGCTGTCCGGATACCCCCTAATCCAGGACTCCCTCACTAGCCCCTGAACCATGCTTATATGACGATGAGTCCGGTGCGCAGTATTGTCTTCGGCATTGCAAGGCGGGTTCCTCCTCCGAATACTCCAAAATAGTTATGGAACACGTAGATTGTGTCCGGATGTGCAGGATGATCTCTGTATGGTATAGATCTGATTTGCTGGCAATCTTCGTGTGTCGTGCCCTTGTATCGTGGCTCGGTCCAGTGTGAACCGACGTTTCCTACCCCACAACGACTCGTGTTACGAGGCAGTTTTATTGGCACGTCCCGTCGAGGTAGAGATCGTGCCCCTTTTATTACGGGATTTTCCATCAATATGAGTGTGCGTGGCCCCACGACGGCCGTTGGTATTACCCCGTGTGTTTTTAGATAAGTCTCAAACGGTCACACCGGGGACTCTTGATATTCACCCTCTTTATAAAGGGGTCGAGACTTACGCCTCTTTCTTCACCTTCATTGCGCCTTCCCGCACCTCGAGTTCCAACACCCCGAACCTAAGCTCCGCCCCTCCGGAATCCACCAGTATGTCCGGATCTGATCCTCAAGGCCGATGGGTCGCCTCCTCGATTAAGGAGAAGGACATTGCAAAGCTTAGGGAGGTCGGATATCTAACCGCAGATATCCGGCACAGGCTTCCTGCCCCAGGGCAGGTTATCCCCACGCCGGAGCCCAACGAGTGTGTTGGTTTTATCCCACACTTCCTCTGTGGTTTGGGCTTCTCCCTCCATCCCTTCATGAGGGGGCTCATGTTCTATTATGGGCTGGATTTCCATGATCTGGCTCCGGATGCTATCCTCCATATCTCGTCGTTCATTATCGTGTGCGAGGCTTTTCTCCACATCACCCCACACTTCGGCTTATGGCTCAAGACCTTCAATGTGAAGTCGAAGATGATCGGGGGGCGACATGTGGAGTGCGGAGGTGTGGTAATAAGCAGAAACACCGATGCCCCGTGGCCGGAGGGTTCCTTCCCAGAAGTATCTAACATATGGCAGCGGAGGTGGTTTTATGCTACGGCCCCAAGGGGCACATACTGGGTAGCCGCCCATGAGTTCGGCTCGGGCCCTCTGTCGCAGTTGGCATCCTGGACAGACGTAGGACGTAATTAGGGGCCCACAGGTGATGTTCCAATACTGCAGAACCGCATCTGGGAGCTTCTCGAGAGGGATATCAACCTTGTTGGCACAATGCAAGTGATGTTAATCCGGCGGATGTTGCCGTGCCAACGCCGGCCTCTTCGGATGTGGGAGTTCAATCCGGAGGGTCCGCGGACTGTGAAGCACTTCTTCGGCTTAAAGCTCGAAGAGATGTGCAAATTATTCTTCGGATGGAAAGTAGCGTGTCCGGATACCACCGAGGATGCGGGCCTAAGCTGCAATCGCCTAGATACTCAAGTAAGTAGCCTTGATACCGGACACCCTGTTTTGTATTTGTCATGATTGTTTATCCTGAATATCAACCGCGTCCAGGAGTGGCTCAGCAAGGCGGAGAGAATCAGGTGTCCGGCACCACTTCCCAAAGGCTCGCCCGCCCCTACCATGGCTAAGATGCTCGACCGGGTACTCAGCAGAATGCCCTCGGGGAAAGACAAGGGGAAGGATGAGAAATCCGAACCCGACACACTACGCATCCGAACTGGGGATAGTCGGGGTGGAGAGGTCGAGGCCGCCTCCCCACGCGGGAAGAAGAGGGCCGCCTCCGAAGATTTGGAGGCAGAGATACCCAAATTGGGGAAAACGGGATCCCCCGGGGTCCTTGCCCCGACAGGCACCCTCAGCGCATCATGCCCTCCAACGGTCCAGCCCTCCAACAAGCCGTAAGTCAATCATTAACTTAAAGATACTGTATTTCTCCTGGATCAATGACCAAGACTCAACTTTTTGTAGTCCGGCTGGCAGCTCTTCTCAATAGGGATCGTCTTCGAGCGACCTTCCTCCGAAGATGATGGAGAGCGAGACCCCACCCGCCTCTCGGGTTCTTGACGCGGGCGACACCGAGGTGTCATCACGGAGGAGCCCGGATCCGGCAAGGCCGGAAGCCAATGCGTCAGCCGCCCTAAGTCCGGACGCACTGACGGGATTACTGGAGCGAGCTGCGCTCTCGGAGGAGCACCACTCATTAATGAGCATGGTGCTCAAGAAGATTTCATCCGCTACAAGTGGTTTGAATGAAGCATTCACAAGCCCACTCAGAGGCTTTGAGGTATGTAATGGAAAACTCACTATTTCTTTGGTTGTAAGGCACACGCTAGGTGTGATCTGTATAGATAGCAGCCCCTGAGACTCTGGTTACCCGCCCTAGGCGGCAAACGGGGGAGCATAAACCAATGATAGTTCTGTAAATGTGTGCAGGTACCTGTGGGTCCGGCCACTGGCCCGTCCGTTGAAGTTGCCGAACTATCGAGGCAAATTGGGTCGATTGATGCCGATATTTCTCTGATGAATGAGCGGCTGGATACATCACAAGGTATGTGCCCTATCTCCCATTGCATAGGAAAATATTAAGGTGGCATGTATTAATATAATTTGTTCGGACTGCAGATGGTGCTGCTGCCGTGGAGGCCCTGAGGGCTGAACTTGCTCTAGCCAAGGAACAAGCTCGGGTGAGCAATGCGGTTGCCCTAATGGCGACCGAGGAATTGAGAGCCGAATAGGCTGCTCATCGCCGAAGCGAGGAAAAGATATCCGAAATGGCTATTGAGTTAAAACATGCCGCTGACCGGTATGAGCTCCTGAAGAAGGAGCATGAAGATAAATCGGCTGACCTGAGCAAGGCGCTGAATGCCACCAAGGAAATACTGACCGAGCTCAGGGGTGCGCGGGAGGAGCTTCAGCAGGCCGAAAAAACCGCGGCTGGAGGCTCCTATTTGCTACGGACGAAGTTCTTCGATCTGAAGTACGCTCCCCTTGATGGACGTTGGAGCTCGACGGACGCGTACGTGGACCTGGCAAAGAGTACGGCTGATGCTTTGGAGTTCTTCAAAGATCAGGGTGAAAAGGAGGTGGAGAAGCTTTTTTGGTCGCAGTTCCATGCTCCCACTCGCCCGCTGCCGTTAAGTGATAAGATGGCTATTGTGGCGGAGCTCCACAGGCTGTCCGGGCTTGCGATGCGGTCAGTAATAGATCATCTTTGGCCGAAGGAGCCGAAGCCGGATAGCTACTTTGGTTTAGTGCAACAGTTCCTTGGGGTCGTGCCCCGGATCGATGGCATGAGGAGGTCAGCATGCATAGAGGGTGCGCGGATGGCCCTTGCATGCGTTAAAGCGTATTGGACGGATATGGATGCCACTATGGTAGCGTCTCAGGATCCGGTAGGGGGCCAATACCCGGCCGAGCACTACTTGGCATAGGTCAGAGACGGTGCCCGCCTGATAGAGGCGCAATGCCTGAAGAATCTCCTCTTCGAGTGATGATTCAAATCATTGTAAAAACATTTTGATTAGGAGGTTATATTTGTAATTTTTGTCTAAAAATATGATTGTGTCCCTTGTGCGGTCGTTCTTATATATATATATATATATATATATGTGTGTGTGTGTGTGTGTGTGTGTGTGTGTGTGTGTGTGTGTGCGTGGGGGGGGGGTAATCCAAAAGATAGCAATCGTTGGATTCAGCCCCCACGCATACAATGCGGGGGTGTTCGCGAAAAAATGTGCTTGATCACTCTTTATCCAACGTCTTGGTCCGGCAAGGAGGTGATCGCATGTCGAACTAGGAAACCGGACTATATAGCTGTAACACTTTCGCTTAGCTGCGGGATTTTAATATTGGGGCTACTATGTAGCCCTGGTACCATCGCGTGCATCCGAATACGGGCGCGTATGTACCTGGCCGGGAAATGGCCCTTCGGTAAGGCGGAGGAATCCTAGAGATTCCGGTGAGTGGTCGAGTGGTTGATCAGTCTCTCGCTGTATCATGACGGTCAGTTTTCGGCTTTCTCTACTGAGGTGCTCATCCGGAATAACCAGGGCACAATCGCAGTAGTTCTCCTTTGGCCACCTTAGTCGATTATAACGGAACGTAAGGCTGCAAACCCAGGAGCCGGGCAATCCCAACATTTGACCAAAGACATGATTCGGAGCTGATGCATATAAGGCCAAACTCGTGATGCCGAACACTCCCGAAGGTATTCGGACTTTCTAACAGATGGTGGGCTCAAGAATTCCCATTCATTATAAACCCTGTATGTCCAGGTGCGTGCATTAACCTGTCATGGCGTAATGCCAAAAACGGCAGTATCCTCTGTGGGTATGGAACCCGTGGGATGATGAAACAACAAGAGGCAATAGAAAAGGTTTACACAGGGGCTTAATCTAAAAAGAAACCTGTTGGACGGGGCCCTGCTGCATGTCTGCGCCTTTGTCTCCGTTGTGCCGCATCCTGGAAGGGTATCGCGCGAACATTGTCTGCGAAAAAAGGGATCTCATAGAAGAGTGCAACGTAAGTGTGCGATGGATAGCAAAAGATGCAAAATGTTGGCCTGCCAATAAGGTTGAGCCGCGAGTGTGGGGCTTTATTATTGGCCCCTGATGTCCGCTATAGGATTACATGCACAATTGCCCTGGCTTAATGTGGGCTGCCAGACTCGCCTAATCGTGTTCGTGGTCTTAACGACCTGATATAATTTTGTTTAGAGGCCGCTTATAGTTCGGCCTCTAGGGCCGTCGCGTATTCCTCTGCGCGCATAAGGCGCTCCGTTGTTCCTCTAACGGTGATGATGCCACGTGGACCAGGCATCTTGAGTGTAAGGTAGCCATAATGCGGCAATGCGTTGAAGCGGGCGAAGGCCATTCTTCCCAGCAATGCTTGATAGCTGCTTTGGAAGGGTGCGATGATGAAGACTAGGTCTTCATTTCTGGAGTTACCTGGAGCGCCGAATATTACCTCCAGTGTGACGGAGCCCTTGCTATAGGCTTCAATGCCTGGTATCACCCCTTCAAAGGTGGTGTGAATCTTGCTGATTCTGGATGAGTCTATCCCCACCCTGCGGACAGTGTCCTCATATATTAAATTGAGACTGCTGCCACCGTCCATGAGGACATGAGTGAGATGGTATCCGTCGATTATTGGGTCAAGCACCAAGGCATTTGATCCTTCACACTGAATGCTAGTTCGGCCGTCCAGATGATCTAAGGTGATCGAACAAGACATCCAGAAGTTAGGTGTAGGTACGATGGGCTCTATTTCGCGTGCGTCTTTATGGGCACGTTCATGCCTTCCCAAGGATGTACGAGTCGCGTGGATCATGTTCACTGTTTTAACCTCGGGCGGGAATGTTTTCTGTCCCCCAGTGTTCGGTTGGTGAGGTTCATCCTCGTCTTCACTTGGTGTTTCCCTTCCCTTGTGTTTGGCGTTTAGTTTGCCGGCCTGCTTGAAGACCCAGCACTCTCTATGCGTGTGGTTCGCAGGTTTGTCGGGGGTGCCATGAATTTGGCCTAGTCTGTCCAGAACTCTGTTCAGACTGGACGGTCCCTCTTTACTGCCTTTAGGTTGCTTATTTTGCTGGTTAGGTCGAGATCCTTGGAATCCAGCATTAACCGTTGTGTTGTCTGGGCTCTCTTCCTTGTTTTGGCGTTTGTTTTTATTACGCCGTGGCTTCCCATTGCCATCCCTTATTTCGGATGTGCTGGGGTCGCTGGTGCCTTTACGGGCGAGCCAGCTATCTTCTCCCACGCAAAAGCGGGTCATAAGGCTTGTTAGGGCTGCCATTGTCCTTGGCTTTTCTTGGCCGAGGTGTTTGGCAAGCCACTCGTCACGGATGTTGTGTTTGAATGCCGCTAAGGCTTCGGCATCCAGACAGTCGACAATTTGATTCTTCTTAGTGAGGAATCTGTTCCAAAGCTTGTGGGCGGACTCTCCGGGTTGTTGGATTATGTGACTTAAATCGTCAGCATCCGGAGGCCAGACATAAGTCCCTTGAAAATTGGCCCTGAAAGCGTCCTCTAGTTCTTCCCAGCTCCCGATTGAATTTTCAGGGAGGCTTTTCAACCAGTGTCGAGCTGGTCCCTTTAGTTTGAGGGGAAGGTATTTGATGGCGTGGAGGTCATCCCCACGAGCCATGTGTATGTGCTGGATAAATTCCTTGATCCAGACCCCTGGGTCTGTCGTTCCGTCATATGCCTCTATGTTCACAGGTTTGAAGCCCTGTGGGAATTCATGGTCCAGTACTTCATCAGTAAAGCACAGGGGGTGAGCATCCCCTCTGTATCTGGACGCGCTGTGGCATGCCGTTGGTTGTTGTTGTGTTCGGTGTTTATTCCAAACTGGTGTCTGGTTGTCATAATTGTTTCGACGGCCATAGTCCCTTGCCAGGGTGTCTCTTTTAGATCTGTAGATGGACCTAGCCGCGCCAGTTTTCTTCTCCAGGTGATCACGTAGATCGTGGGCGTCTTCGGCAGCAGATTTGTTGCGGTTATGAAGTGGTACTCCTGGTCTCCTGGTCGTGTTGTTCTTCGGTGGAACAGCCTCGTCGTCGAATTCTGGCAGTAGCTTGCGTTTTGGGTAGCTCTTTGTATGGCGATCATCGCCATATCTTTCTTCAGTGTCTAGCACTTTGTTCCATCTGTGATTGAGCGTTTCCTGTGCGACTTTAAGTCGTTGCTTCTGCTTCTTCAGACTTCTTGCTGTGGCCATAAGCTTTCTATGGAGGTTCTCTCGTTCCACACGTTCTTCCGGGACGATGAATGCATCGTCGTCCGGACTGTCTTCTTGTCCTGGGCCGGATTGGTGAACTCGTCCATCTGGATCGTTTTCTTCTGGTGTATGACCCGGACTATGTTCGGCGTGACCTAGTTCGTCCTGCTCCATCGCTGGCTCTGTTTGGTCATTATTGCCATTGGGGTTGACCGGAGTATCCATTCTTCTGGCGCTCTTGCTGATATTGTTACTGTTGCCAGATTTGGAACGGCGTCTGCGCCGTCGCTTTGGTTTTTTCCCCGGGGTGTTATCTTCCGGATCGTCACCGTCGCCTTCCTTGGGCGTGTCCACCATGTATATGTCGTGTGGCGAGGCGTGAATCCGGCTCCTCATAGATTCTGAGTCTTCCCCAGCATCGTCGTCCATACCGTCGATGCCTTCGGGGTCGAAGTCCAGCACGTCGGTTAAATCATCAACCATGGCTATGAAGTGGGTGGTGGGTGGGCAACGAATATCTTCGTCACCTGCTTCCCACTCGAGCCGGACATAATTCGGCCCGAGATTCTCTGTCAAAGAGAGAGTTTTGAATGAGTTTAGTATGTCGCCGAAGGGCGAGTGGCGAAAGATGTCCGTCGTGGTGAACTCCATCACTGGAGCCCAACCGGGATCGGCGGGCCCGGTGACGCACGGACTGGAGCCTATAACCGGACACGAGTCCAGGGGCCCGGGGTCACCGGTTTCCTCGAAAGTGAGGCATGTGTTCGGCTCCATCATTGATGGGGTACGTCCTGCGTGTCGGGGTCCAACCCTCCGTCCTTAGGCAACGCCACCTGTCCCGGATTTAGGTCCGGGGCTTCTGCCGGGATGATATCCCAAGCAACGTCTGACAGCAGGTCTAAGCCGTGCTCATCGTGACTATTCGACGCTTTTGGCGTTGGCCCGAATCCGCTGAAGATCAAGTCTCCTCGGGTATCCGCCATGTAGTCCAGGTTTCCGAACCTTATTTGATGGCCGGGGGCATAGCTATCGATCTGCTCCAAGTGGCCAAGCGAATTGGCCCGCAGCGCGAAGCCGCCGAACACAAAGATTTGTCCGGGGAGGAAAGTCTCATCCGGGACAGCGTCATTAATGACGATTGAAGGAGCCATCGAGCCTGACAGAGACGGCACAGAGGAACTCTCAATGAAAGCACCAATGTCGGTGTGAAAACCGGCGGATCTCGGGTAGGGGGTCCCGATCTGTGCGTCAAGGCTGATGGTAACCAGAAGTAAGGGACACGGATGTTTACCCAGGTTCGGGCCCTCTCGATGGAGGTAAAACCCTACTTCCTGCTTGATTAATATTGATGATATGGGTAGTAAAAGAGTAGATCTACCACGAGATCGTAGAGGCTAAACCCTAGGAGCTAGCCTATGATGGTATGAATGTAATTGTGATCGGCCTTCCAAGGACCATCCTCTCCGGTTTATATAGACATCGGAGAGGGCTAGGGTTTACATGGAGTCGGTTACAAGGAAGGAAACATAATATCGGATCACCAAGCTTGCCTTCCACGCCAAGGAAAGTCCCATCCGGACATGGGCCGAAGTCTTGAGTCTTGTATCTTCACGCTTCAATAGTCCGGACGTTGTACACAGTCCGGCTGTCCGGATACCCCCTAATCCAGGACTCCCTCAGTGGGCACGAGCAAAAGTTTTCCAGCCATGCCGGAGAAGCATGACATGAGGTGCAGGATACTCAACGTCCACCTGCATGGTGTTGTTGCAGCAGCCACTCATGTGAAGCCTCAACCCAAGTGGTTGATCAACCTCCATTACCCTGGTGAAGGGGCGAGGAAGCCACATGCGGCTGCGTGGGGGCTTGCGCAGCCTGACAATGAACTCCAATGTTGTGTCCCCCACATGACCCTCGATCAAAGTCGGAGCAGCCAGGGAAGGCATAGCTGGTGCACCACTGCATCCACCTCGGCCCGAGTGCCCCGCTAACCCCGACCGCGCCCTGCGGCTTCACCTTGCGCACTGGACCCTGCCCCTACAGCCACAATGAGGACAGAAGCACGGTGCCGAGAAGAAGCCCTCGCCGCCGTCGGGGCCCGAGCTCGACCCCTTCCCCTTGTCATGGTGAAAACAAAACAAGAAGGAAGAAGGAGGAGCTGTGTGGATGAGCATCATCATCCCCCTCGTGCTCCGTGTTATAGCGGAGCAAGGTGGGCAGCTGGCTCTCCACTACACTGAGGCGACCGCCCTACTCCTCCAATCCGTCCTATCTACGCCCCTGAAGGCGTCAAGATTTGCCAACTGCCCCATTACGCCAATCCAGGGTGATGCGTCTTCTGCCAAGGCACACGTCCCACGCCCTGCGCATCCACCACCAACCCCACACAATGCATGCGGCGCGCGTGGCGGAAACGGCAGACGTAGTGGGTGAAGTAAAATGGAAGTTACCCCTGGTTCACACACGGGTACCCCAGTTAACCACTATGGACGTGCGTGCCCTCTATCCAATAGCTCTGACAAACCCACGATGTTTGGATGCTACGGGTGTCGTAGGAGGCCCGAGGGGGTTAACTCAATTCCAGGATAATGAAGAAGCAAAGAAGATCTCATGGACATGGGCACCCGACGCGGCAAGGTCAGTATGCATAAATGTGCATTCTTTGGGCCTGCCCCAACGATGCTCGGTGGCACATATAGACCAGGCCTGGGGGCTCGCATTGGCGTTAAGTCGATCATACATCAAATACCTATGCATGACACAAGACAAGGCAAAGAAACCACTCTTTGTGAGATCAAGGAGAGCATTAAAAAGATCAAGTTGATAGGAGATCACCTCAGGAAAGCCTCCCTTGACGGGAACAAGAGCCCGGCCGGGTCGAGGCTGCATCTGAGGGACAAGACCAGATCACCCCGACAAGGCATCTAGGGCCGTCAAAATCAGAGCCCGTCAAAGATCCTTGTAGACAGGCCTTTGCCAAGACGCCACCCTCCACCTCATCATACCCAATTCACTAATCAATGCAGTGTCAAGCTCTCAGTAACTAGGTGGATCTTGTCAAGCACGTGGTAGCATGGTGAAGAAGCGACTAGCTTTATTGACACCCGTCCTGAAGGCGTGTCATCCTAATAAGGAGAAGATGGATAAGCAGCGCGATAGGCTTGCTGGATTACAACCTTAGAATGACACCTAGCGGTGCATTTAATGCACTTTGTCCTAACTGCTAGAGTTAGGTATGATAGTACTATTAGCTATCAAACCACACCAAAAAGACTATTTTGCCACTTTGGTCGCACCCTTAAGCTACAAAAGGAGGCCTGAGGTAACCTAGCAAAGGGTTCGAACTTTAGATCCCATAACACTTATACACACACGATGCTCTTCCCGAGGTAGGCTTGCCCAGCTTGAGCACATCATGCCTTCTTGTTCCTCCAGATCAATCCACCATAGCAGGAGTAGGGTTTTACACTTCAAAGCTGCCCGAACCTGGGTAAAGGACAGCTGCCCATCGCTGCGTTTCCCTGCCATTTCTGCTCTTTGTGCAATGTGATTGTCCCCTTGCCAAACCACAAAAGGGCACCCCTACCCCTAGGTGATCGTGCTCCCACGCTGACATGTTGCTTCTAGTACCGTGAAAGGTTGGGCCGATGAATGACTCGCCATCTAGTCGAGTGTTTATCATTTATACATGATCATTGCGTTGGATATCGTCATAACTATGCGGTTTTCTATCAATTGCCCAAGAGTAATTTGTTCACCCACCGTATGCTATGTGTTCGAGAGAGAAGCCTCTAGTGAAAACTATGGCCCCGGGTCTACCTTAATCATATTATAAAATCCAAGAATACCTTGCTGCAATTTTATCTCTTTTATTTTGTTTCGCAATTTATCCATCTACCCATACAAGATTTTATCCTTGCAAGTATGTTCAAGGGGATTCACGACCCTCTTGCCCACGTTGGATGCAACTATTTGCTTTTGTGTGTGCAGGTGCTATTCACGAGGCTTTGCATGATTCTCTTATTGGTTCAATAAACCTTGGTTCTCACCGAGGGAAATACTTATCTGTAGTGTACTGCATCTCCCCTTCTCTTCAGGGAAAATCCCAACGCAACTCACAAGTAGTAGCCATCAGCGCGGAAATTGGTCAAATTGATTACGAGGCCACTGACAAGCATTCCCGTGACTTTGGATCATCCTCCGGCACTGGATCATAGAAGCATCGGGTGTGGATCCCAAATATGGCACTGCCACCCAGATATAACCAGAGGCCATCCCATGAGGTGCATCGCCCAAACCAGCCGTATACACCACCCAAGACCTATGGTGGACAAGCCGCCAATGTTGCTCTGCGTACCAACACTGTGACTTGTTTCAAGTGAGGAGAGTTATGCCACTACATGAGTGAGTGCCCTCAGAACAATGCTTCCAACGAACTTGGAAAGTCTGTTGGTTGTGGTAAGCCATCGGGCAAGATGTACTACACCAAGCCAACTACCACCCCACATGAACGTGTGATACGTCTCCAGCGTATTATAATTTTTTATTGTTCCATGCTATTATATTATCTGTTTTGGATGTTTTATATGCATTAATATGCTATTTTATATTATTTTTGGGACTAACTTATTAACCTAGAGCCCAGTGCCAGTTTCTGTTTTTCCTTGTTTTTGACTTTTATAGAAAAGGAATATCAAACGGAGTCCAAACGGAATAAAACTTTCGTGATGATTTTTCTTGGATGAGAAGACACCCAGAAGACTTGGGGAGGGGGTGAGAAGACTCACGAGGAGTCCACAAGCCACAGGGGGCACTTTGAAGGCTTGTGGGCCCCTCGGGAGTCCCCCAACCCTAATCTTTGCACTATAAGTTCCAAAATATTCCCCAACATTAGAAGCATCCACCAAAATACTTTTCCGCCACTGCAAGCCTCTGATCCCTTGAGATCCAATCTTGGGGCCTTTTCCGGCACTCTGTCGGAGGGGGATTCGATCACGGAGGGCCTCTACATCAACCTTGCTGCCCTTCTGATGAAGCGTGAGTAGTTTACCATAGACCTACGGGTCCATAGCTAGTAGCTAGATAGCTTATTCTCTCTCTTTGATCTTCAATACAATGTTCTCCTCGATGTTCTTGGAGTTCTATCTGATGTAATATTCTTTTGCGGTGTGTTTGTCGAGATCCGATGAATTGTGGATTTATGATCAGATTATCTATGAATATTATTTGAGTCTTCTCTGAACTTTTTTATGCATGATTAAATATCTTTGTATTTCTCTTTGAACTATCGGTTTGGTTTGACCAACTAGATTGGTTTTTCTTGCAATGGGAGAGGTGCTTAGTTTTGGGTTCAATCTTGCGGTGTCCTCACCCAGTGACATAGTAGGTGTAGCGAGGCATGTATTGTATTGTTGCCATCAAGGATAAAAATATGGGTTTTTCATCATATTGCTTGAGTTTATCCCTCTACATCATGTCATCTTACTTAAGGTGTTACTCCGTTCTTATGAACTTAATACTCTAGATGCATGCTGGATAGCGGTCGATGTGTGGAGTAATAGTAGTAGATGCAGGCAGGAGTTGGTCTACTTGTCACGGACATGATGCCTATATTCATGATCATTGCCTTAGATATTGTCATAACTTTGCGCTTTTCTATCAATTTCTCGACAGTAATTTGTTCACCGATTGTAGCGACCAGACCTCAAATAGTCCGACCTCTGTGCATCAGTGTCATCCCTGGATCAGTAATGCTGACACGCACAGTACTTGAAGGATTTATAACAGAGTAGCAATCACACACTTATTACAACGAATGTCTCAAAAGAGAACTTATTACAATAAATATGGCTTAAGGCCATCTAATAACGATAACAGCGGAAGACTTGGAAGATAAAGTGAGTCCATCAACTCCAACAGCATCACTGGGTATAAGACCATGACCTAAGGCACCTTACTCGTCGTCTGAAAAGTCTGCAACATGAATGTTGCAGCCCGAAAACGGGTCAGCACATGGAATATGCTGGCAATGTAACACATAGAGAGTAATGAAAAGAATAATGAGATACTACATGCATATATGGCCGGTGGAAAGCTCTATGGTTACAGTTTTGCATAAAGCCATTTTTTCCCTACAACAAAGGAATATCTTTTATTTAACTATCATGGTGGTTGTTAAACATTGAGAAGGTTCACCCAACTCAATCCCAATTAAGCATCATCATTAAACCCAACAAAATTAATAAAGTAACATGATGAGATTCACATGATAATCCAAGTACTAGATTCTCAAAACGTCCCTAACCGGGGACACGGCTAACCATGATTAGTTTATACACTCTGCAGAGATTTGCGCACTTTTCCCCGCAAGACTCGATCTCCTCTGTTGGGATTCTTGCACTACATGGTGTTTGAGAAACGGATGACCGAGACATAGTCTTTCGGAAGCGTTTGCACCTTACAATGGGTAGACAGTTACACCTACTTTCCCATAGTAGTTTGCGACTACACACGAAAGTTTCTAGCATGAATAATCTCATGATCCCTTTGAGCCTGGGTGGCGGTCCATAAAGAAAAACAGGCAATCACTGAAATCCCAGGTGCCTCAATCCACCCAGATGTGTATTAAAGTTGCCACCTTAAATAAACCGTTAAATTAACAATCTCACATATGTCATGGATACACTCACCCAATCCACGTCTACTAGCATAGCATAACAATATAAGCAAACGTAGAAGTAACTCCCAAAGGTTTGAAAATAAACAGGTAATAGGTTCTACCTCACCTACTCTCCCAAAACCCACATGTTAAACATATCCTAATCATGCAATTATTTGAGGATTGATCTAATGCAGTAAAACTGGGTAGTAAAGAGGTATGATCAAAGTGTTACTTGCCTTGCCGATGATCCGTGAAACTTAGGGATTCGAAGTAGCAAGCGGCGCCCTCCGGGTACTCTATCGCAAACAAACAAGCATATAATAAGCACTCATCTAATGCACAGGTAAAACTCAAATAAGAGATCTAACCAGAAAGTTCAACCTAAGAACTCTGGTTTGCAAAAAGAATCAAATCAAACGAAGCAACGAAAATCAAACGGTGAAAGAAATAAGCTTCATTTACTAATATGGACCTAAGTCAAATTTTACAGTAACAAAAACTTGTTTGAGTTGGTTAAAAGGAAAGAGGGTTTCGAAACAAAACTCCAGGCGCTTGAATCGCCTGATTCTGATAAACGAGCAAAAAGTTATACTAGAACAAAAATCGGATCAAAAATCGTGATCGGAAATATCGCGAAAAATCTGGAAAAAAAAGAAAAAGGGACGAACAGGCTAACGAACGAATGTTCGCTGTCTGCGGCTAAATGATGAAAACCATTCGTTACCGCGAACGTACGGACGAACGTCCGTTAAATAACTAAACCGATAAAAACCGACGAACCGATCTAAAAAGATGGATCTAGGTGTTTTTTTTAAAAAAGAACAGTTTTAAAAAAAAATCAGCGGCGGCATCGGCGGCTACCTCGTCGGGTCTGGCGGGGTGGGGAGGCGTCAGCGGGGCGGCGGGCAGGTGGCGCGCGGGTGGGTGGCGGCAGCGACGGGCGACGACGGCGACGGGCATCGGCGGCGACGGGTGCGGCACAAGGCGGCGGCGGCGGCCGCGGCTGCTGCGGGCGGCTAGCGACGGGGCGGGATAGGGTGTGGCGGTGGGGGTGGCGGGGTATTCAAGAGAGGGGGGTGACCGACTTGGGGGAGGGGGCACCCTCGGGCGGCGGCGGCGGCGCTGACCCGGACTCCGGCGGGAGTCCGGCTCGCCCAGTTCGGTCCGCGATGAAAGATTTTTTTAAATAAATTCCACCGAAACTTAAAGAAATCCTAGAAAATAAAATAAAATTCTAGAAATGCCAAAACAAATTTTCACCGTCTAAATAAAATATTTAGAACGAGGTGAACATTTTCTTGGCCCTAAAATGCAGTTTTGAAAAACATGCAATTTTCCAAAATTCAAATAAAATAGCGATAAACTCCGAAATAAAATCTTATTTGATTTTATTATTAAATCCTCAATATTTCTTTATTTTGGGAAAGTCATTTTATTCCCTCTCTTTTATTTTTGTATAAGAAATATTCGGAGATAAAATAATTAAAATCAAATGATCCTATTTTTCAAAATTTGAGAAAACTCAAATATGAAAATAACGAAATCCTCAACTCTCTCCGTGGGTCCTTGAGTTGTGTGAAATTTCTAGTATCAAGCCAAAATGCAAATAAAATACGATATGCAATGATGATCTATTGTATAACATTCCAAATTGAAATTTTGGGATGTTACAAAGCTACCCCCCTTAAGATGAATCTCGCCCTCGAGATTCGGGTTGGCTGGAAAATAGGTGAGGGTGGTCCTTCGGTACATCTTCCTCTCGCTCCCAGGTGGCTTCATCTTCGGTATGGTGGCTCCACTGAACTTTGCAAAACTTGATAACCTTGATGCGCGTGACTCGGCTGGCATATTCGAGAATCTTGTCTGGTTTCTCCTTGTAGGTCAAATCACTATCCAACTGAATCGCTTCCAGTGGCACTATATCTCTCAGCAGTGTATCAGCCATCTCTGCATGGCTGTAACGCCCCAAGACCGACGCTCCAGCCGCCTTCCATGTTTTGCGTGACCGCTGTGTGTTTTATTTGTTTGTTGCATTTCATCATCGCATCATTCGCATTGCATTCGCATGTTTTAATTAAACTTGCATCCATTTCTAGTTCTGGCTTTTCCTCAATGCCTTTGTTGTTGCCTCTTTCGAGACCAACCGTTCTTTTGTTGTCCGATCGTTTGAGCCTCTCTGCACAGCCACCGACCACCTTCGCAACCTAGTCCAAAAACTTCTCCCGAACCCAAACCGGGCAGTCGTGACCGATGGGTCCGGTTCATCCTCAAACAACCCTTAAACATCTTCATTTATTTGTTGGACTCCTCCAACCTATTCATCTCCGATCGTCAATTTTAATCGGATGGTCCAGAATCCCCTTTCTATCTACATCCTAGTATATATAGTAATCCACTCCCTAGTCCAACCCTAAAATCTAGGACATTTGTCCCTCGCCCCACCGCCGCCGCATCTTCCTCGGGATCTCCATCGCCCAACCCAGCGCCTCCACTGTTTTCTCCGATCCAATCCCCTCCGCCTCCACTCTCTGCCTCCACCAGACCAATCCATCGCAACCATCCCGATCCCCATGAAGCTCCTCCTCGCCACCGCCCGCAGCCTCCCATCCTTGCTACGCGAGCTTCACAAGCACATCAGCCGCTCGGGCACCAGGCCTCGCTCCCGTCTGGATCGAGACCACCGGCGAGTCTCGCAACACCCGCGCATTCTCTGTCTCACCGTCGTCTTCGCGTGCCACGCCAGAGTTCCACCTCGCCGGAGTAGAGCTCCTCCTGCCGACACCCTCTACTACCCAGGCGAGCCCCCTTCGCGCCCTCTCCTTCCCTTCCTCCTTTCCTGTTCTTCTCTCTCTCATATGGAGCTCTCTGTCTCCCAGAAACCATCCACGACCGACGACCTCGAGTTGCCATGGATGGGTGCCGCCAAGTTCAGCCACAAACGCCGGGAACCGCTCCGCCACGACCTCCTCCACCGTTGCAAAGACCCTCCCCATCGCGCAGCCCTTCACCGGAGTCCCATCCGCACCAGGCCGCCGCTGCGTCCCCTGCTTCTCGTCGCGCCGGCCTCCACTTCCTCTTCGTCGAGCAGGGACTCACTCGTTCCAGCGCGCCTCCGCCCGTGCCAAGTTCGTCTTCATGACCAGCCGCCGTCACCAAGACCTCGCCTCTGCCCAGATCCTACCTGGCGCCGCCGCCTTCGCCATTTCCATTGCCATTTCCATTCTTAGCTTCAGGACATTCATTGGCATAATGTCCAGTCTTCTGACACTTGTAGCAAGTGACTTGGCTCAGATCCCTCTTGGCGGGGGTCCATGGGTTGGTACGGTTATGTCCGTTGCTTCCTCCATTCCCATTACCATTCTTGGGACCACTATGGTTGTGCGAGTTCCCTCCTCCATGGGTATGTTGAAAAGGTCCTCCCGAATTCGGGGTAAAACGAGGCTTCTGCTGAGCTCCAGAATTGTACTTCCCTTGTCCATACTTTCTCTTGCGGTTGTCAATTTGCTGCTCCCTCTCTTCAATCATGAGAGCTCTATCTACCAACTCCTGGTAGTTATTGAAGGTTGCTACCATCAACTGCATGCTCGATTCATCATTCAGTCCTTCCAGAAACTTCTCCTGCTTAGCTACATCCGTAGCAACGTCCTCCTTGGTGCAAGTTGCGAAACTCACGCTTCTTCATGGCCATAGCTCCTGCTGAAACATGGGCAGTATGGAAAGCCTGCTGGAACTGATCCCATGTGACAGTGTCGACAGGATAAGTGGCTGTGAAATTATCCCACCATGATGTTGCGGGTCCATCAAGTTGATGTGCGGCATAACGCACCTTCTCCACATCTGTGCAGCCTGGAGTGGTCAACTCCCTTCCCATCTTACGAAGCCAATCATCTACAACTATCGGCTCGGTGCTACTGGAGAACACCGGCGGATTCAGCCTCAAGAATCGGGCTAAGTGATCAACAGGTGGTGGTGGTGGTGGTGGGTTGTTAATGTTGTTGTTGTTGTTCCCTGATTCTGATTCTAGACTAGCATCTACATCAATGCATTCTGCTGCTGGATCAACTGAGTGAGCTCTGGTGGGAAAGCAAATCCATTGTCACGTCTCGGAGGCATCTGAGGGTTTAGAAAAGATGAGAAAATAGAATAGAATGAGGTCTAGAGAGAAAACACTACCCATATGCACATGAGACAAATGCAATCAATATCACTTCAATCAATTCAAACAAGGGCATACAACGGTCTAGCTATCGTTACAAAAGTGCTCAGACTATACTATATACATGGGAGAATACTACTACTGTTATGGTGGTCGACTAGAAAAATTGCTCGGTCGAAGACTCCATGATATCTGCTCCAGCTTCATCAACAAAATCATCATCGCTATCGTCTGGGTCCGAGTTGGTGTCGTCAATGATGATATAGTTCTCCGGGCAAGTGCAATCATTGTCTTCTCCTCCAGTCACGGGAAATCCCATGAATACCTTTAGCTTCTTCTTCAGATCATCATTCTTCTCCATGAGTGTCGTCATTTCCTCCTCATATCCATCGCGTGTAGACTTGAGTTCTTCTTCCAACTCTGTGATCTTGGTCAATGCCTTCTTCAGATCTATCATGCCTGCACACATCTGGTTTTCCTGACAACGAATGTGCTGGTTTAGCTCCTGGATGAAAGCTGCAATTGATCTATCCTTCCTAGTGTTGATCGTCTCCCATTGCTCATCTCGGCGCCCACAAATCTGGTAGATAGTATCCTTGAGGTCCTTATGATAATCTTCTCCAATGTTTCCCATGGTGATGTGGGCTGCCATGCTCTTTCCTAGACTCCAGGTTGGTGCATCAAAGGAAAACTCTATGGGCTCAGTGACGGGCATGAACGTCCTTCCTGGAACTTGAACTTGAATCATCCAACGCTCTTCTTCGGGTAAAGTGGCGATGTAGGTCCCGGTGAAACTTGGTACTCCAATGTTCAGGTATCTAGTGACTTCCTTCAAGTGGCGTCCAAAGGGTGTATCTTCATCCGGTTGCGGGAACTTGTTCCTTGCATCCGCCATCCTAAAAGAGTAGAAAAGATGAGGAGTCAGAAATGAGAAGAGAATAGTGATCTAGGGCTTTAGCTTAGTGGTCGTGTCCTACAGTCAGCGTGTGCTCTAATACCATCTTGTAGCGACTAGACCTCAAACAGTCCGATCTCTGTGCATCAGTGTCATCCCTGGATCAGTAATGCTGACATGCATAGTACTTGAAGGATTTATAACAGAGTAGCAATCACACACTTATTACATCGAATGTCTCAAAAGAGAACTTATTTCAACAAATATTGCTTAAGGCCATCTAATAACGATAACAGTGAAATACTTGGAAGATAAAGTGAGCCATCAACTCCAACGGCATCACTGAGTATCAGACCATGACCTAAGGCACCTTACTCGTCGTCTGAAAAGTCTGCAACATGAACGTTTGATCGAGGCGAGGGTGTCCCGATCTTTCGATGAGATGATAACTATCGATTTGGTGGAGACGACTTTGACGATCCGACTACAAACGTGCACGACGTTGCGCCTTAGCAATCGCTAAACCAATCTCCTGAGGTTACTGACGATGCCGGAAGCACGGTCATCCTGACCACGAAGGTCTATTCCTGCAAGCAATCGAAGAACGAGCAAGAATATGATAAAGCAATCTGAATATTGCAAATATATATGAGGTATTGATAATGGTGGGGATCCGTAAGCGGTCTTGGTCTGGTCGTTGGACACAAACGAAGTACACGAAGTTGCAATGGCTAACTTTTAACTAAACAAATCCCAAAGAAAAAGCTACTAGATGGATCTACTTATATAGGAGCAAGGGGTGGCGGCCAAGGAGGTGGGAGGACGTCCCAAGGCAGCCTAAAACTAAATCTAGGTTGTACAAGGCCAATGGGCCCAAGTGGAGGTGATGTAACACCTTTGGACTTGTAGTTTGACTCAGATTCTGCTGCAGCATCAGATTGTTTCGTCCACAACTCAACGCTCCGGGCGAATTTGAAGGTGATTCCAATTGGGTTGGAAAGTGCACGAAATCTAGTTTCCAACAAAAAAGAATCACCCAATTCGGAGTCCGTATGAAAAACTTGTGTGCGTTTTGAGTCAGGTATGTCTGTGCAGTCCGAATCTGAATCCAGAACGTGAGAGACTTGGACTCTATCTTCTCTTGGGCCAAAAGTGACGTGAGAGAACTTTTTGGACAGCAAATAAACATCTCTTTCTTCCTTATATTCATATGTGGATTGTACAAATGTCCCATACACCTGCAATTAGACAAAACACAAAAGTGTGTGAAGTATTTTTGTTCTGGATAACACAAATAGATTATTGAATAGTTTGCACTAGAAATCACCTGACAAATATGCATATATGCAATATTTTTGGTCATATCCAAGGTAGTCATGTCCTCATCATCCTCCCCTTCTTGAAAATAAAGCCGTCCTCGGCGTTGCTTAATCTGAAATGTGGCTAACAAAAGAGACAAGGTGTACATGTTGTATATGTATATGTCATCCATTTTTACTTCCCTTGATTTTTGCATATATGACACATGAATAGATGAGTAACTTGCATAGTTCATAAAATCTAAAGCCAAAAAATTAGCACAAGAAGTAGAAGGCATGAAAATATTGCAACTCAGTTTGCACATATAAGTGAAGCTCTTATTCATTTCAAAAGATTGACAATGTTCATCATTAAACCATCCCAACATT